>NC_046168.1:75589129-75683738 GCF_011064425.1 Rattus rattus | reverse complement strand
AGGAAATTGTCCATTTCCTGTAGATTTTCAAGTTTTGTTGAATATAGGCCGAAATTTTTTAAATGTATTTTTATTTAATGTGTATGGGGTTTTGCCTGTCTGTATGTTTGTGGGCCACATGTGTACAGTACCTGCAAAGGCAATAAGATGTCCTAGGACTGGCCCTATACCCAGTTGGGAGCTACCTTGTAGGTGCTAGGAGTTGAATCTGGGTCCTCTGGAAGAGCAGCCATTGCTCTTAACTCCTGAACCATCTCTCTAGCTCATGTTTAAATTTTTCTTCTATTTTTTACTTTTTACTTTTTCTGTGTTTGAATGCTTAATGTGCCACTTTCATCTCCTGGGATCTTAAAAACTCCATGTTTTAGTTTCTTCATCTGTGAAGAGAGAATAAGGGGATCCACAAACAGATTTGTTGGAAAGTTAGCTAATATTTGTAAAGAATTTGAATATGACTTCAATCCGCTCGCAGCAACTCTAGCTACCTGACAGCATTTCCCACTGTTTGCTTTTATATTCTCAGTAAAATGTGATGCATTGTTTAAAGCAACTGATTATCTGTGTACACACTCACGAGCATGTGTGGACAAGTGTGCCACAACTGTGCTGGTGGGTCAGAGGGCAGAAGTCTGGTAGAAGTCTGTTCTGTCCATCACGTGGGGTTCAGTGATCAAACTCCTTCCTGCAGAGCCACCTCCTTGGCCCTAACTTGTTTCAGCCACATAATAGCATAATCTGTATAATACAAAGTTCACCTGTATGAGCGTCCAGTGTAGTATACGCAGGTTGTGCAACTGTTGCCAGCATCTAATTTTAGAACATTTACATCACCACTAAAGAAACCTTGTACTCAAGAGCAGTATTTCTGCCTTTCCACTTCTCTCCTCTCTGCCCAGGTATCGACCACTTTCTCTTTCTAGAAACAAGACATTCCACTTCATCCATAGAGGGAAGAAATTCCTATTCTGGATGTTTCTCATAGACAGGCATCTACTATATGTGGTTATTTTGTGACAGGGTGTTTTTTTTTTTTTAATTTACCATGTTTTAAAATCTTGTCCATGTAGCATATGTCAACACTTCATTTTATGTTGGGCGTAATAGTATTCCAGTGTATGTGGATACCACAGCTCACTTCCTCATTCTTTAGCTGGTAGTTATGAGGGTTGCTTATGTCTTTGTGCTATTATGAATAACACTATTATTGGTATTTGTGTGCAAGTTGTGTATGTGGCTATGCTTTTAATTCTCTTTGATGATATACCTCAGAATAAAAACATTAATGTTTATCTTTATGAAGGGCTGCCCAGCTGTTTTCAAAATGTCTGTAACCTTTTCATTTTGGTCAGCAACGGCCACAAGTCCCAATTTGCCCAGACTTGCCAACATCTTGCCATTCTAGTGGGCGTAGTGTCTCTGCCTCATTTTGATTAATATTTTCTAATGGCCAATTACGTGAAGCATCTTTTTTTATGTGCTTTTTGACCATTTGTATGTTCTTTTTGGAGAAAAATCTGTTCATATTTGTTGGCCTATTGAGGTAGTTTGAATGAGAATGGCCCCCAGAGGGCTGATAGATTCGAATGTTTGGTTTCCAGGTGGACTGTTTAGGAAGGACTAGGAGGTGTGGAATTGTTGGAGGAGATGAGCCACTGTGTGTGGGCTTTGAGGTTTCAAAAGCCCACACCAGGCCCAGTATGGCTCTCTTTCTGCTGCCTGCCTGTGGGTATGATTTAAGCTTTCAGTTACTTCTAGCAACATGCCTGCCTGCCTGTTGCTTCATTTCCTGCCATGATGATGATGCCTAACTCTTTGAAACTGTAATCAAGCCCAAGCCCAAGCCCAATTAAATGCTTTTTTAAAATAAATAAATAAATTAATTAATTAATTAATTTCCTTGGTCATAGTGTCTCTTCACAACAGTAGAACAATAACTGACATAACAGTCTTAAAACTGGATGTTTGCCTTTTTATTATTGATTTGTGTCTTTTACACATTTTGGGTTCAAGTTCCTTGGACATATGTCTTATAAACATTTCTACCATTTCCTATCCTTTTTCTTGCATTTTTTAATGATGGCCACTGAGGCACGAGCATTTTCATCTAGACAGAATCTAATTTATCCATGCTCTCTCTGCCACTTGTCATCTTGGCGTCATACCTAAGATGCCATGACTCACTCCAAGGTCATGATGGTTTATCGCTATGTCTCTCCTCCTCCTTCTCTTCTTCCTCTTCTTTTGTTAATTAGCCCCCCCCCGGCCCCGTGTAGCCAAAATCAAGGGAAAGGAAAAAGAGCACCTGGCGGGTGCAGTGATGACCATTTCCACGTTTCGTTTACATACAGAGCTAAACAGACAGCACAGACATCACTACTGCAGTTAAAAGTTGGCAGCACGGAATGAAGACTGATGAGGAGCAGGGCTGTTGGTAAAAAATATAAGCTCCCCCCAAACTGGTGCCTGGGACAGGACTTGGTCTACTTAAGCCCAAAAGGGAGCAAAAGGTCAAAGCCGTTTGGGAAGTCCAGAACTATGACAATGGAGGGAGGGGGGTGATTCAGTGGGTGGCAATGACGTCGGCAACCGGAGTGAAACGATTGTCCTCCCCTTGCTTCGATCCCCGGCCCCTCTGGTCTGGCAGAAAAGTGCCAGCTTGTAACATCCAAGAGCTGGTCTGGGGTTGCTACATGCTTCAGGCAGGGGCTGGAAGCCTCTCAGAAAGGCTTGCCATCCAAAAAGATGGTGGTACTGCTATGTAGTTTTTCTACCAGGGTGCAGCAGTCTTGGCCTCTCGTAGAAGTCTGCTTGTAATTCATGCTTGATTCCTGTCAGTTTTCTCTTGATGGCATCCTTGGTGCTGCCATAGATCATTTTGATCTTAAGGGGAGCACTCTTGGGGTCCAGAAGATAAACAGCAGGTCTCCCTTCTTGCTCTCCTTGGTCTCATAGGTTGCATCACAGAGAGCATAGCGCCAGTCCTTGTCTGGCAGCATCTTGACAAAAGTGGAGTAGGGGTCATTCAGAGACAGTTCCACATTTCCTTCCAGGATATCCCTGCCCACCAACCAGAATATTCTTCTTGTCCTCTCTCAGGCAGAAGAGCGCCGCCTCCTTGCATTTCTTCACTTCTTCCAGTGCGAGGACTTACACACTTTCACGTCATTGAACACCTTGATGACACTGTCATCAGAGACAGCCACACCAGATGCTGTGTTTCCAGAAGCAAAGGGGAGACAGAAAGAGCTACAGAAGAACTGAGCGGCTTCAGCTGCTGCTGGGACCCAACTGAACCGTTATATTTCTTATAAATATAGTCCGATAGTTTTAGTTCATCCATAGTACCCAATGGGGATGGCTTTAGCCATAATAACCAACAAAGGGAGATACAATCTATAGAGACCTCCTTTAGTAGATAGGCATGGCCCCCATTTGTAGGATGGGACACCCACGCATCTCAAAAATTTCAACCCAGAAATGTTCCTGTTCAAAGGAAAGACAGGGACAAAAAAAAAAAAAAAAAAAAAAAAAAAAAAAAAAAAAAAAAAAAAAAAAAAAAAAAAGAAGGAACATAAGGAAAGTCATCCAGAGACTGCCCCACCTAAGGATCCATCCCATTTGCAGACACCAAACCCAGACACTACTGCTGATGCCAAGAAGCACTTGCTGACAGGAGCCTGATATGGCTGTTCCATGAGAGGCTCTGCCAGCATCTGTCCAATACAGATGCAGATACTCACAGCCAACCATCGGACTGAGCCTGGGGACCTTAATGGAAGAGCTAGGGAAAGGACTGAAGGACCTGAAGGGGATTGCAACCCCATAAGAAGAACAATATCAGCTAACTGGACCACTCAGAGCTCCCAGGGACTAAACCAACAACCAGAGAGTACACATGGAGGGAGCCATGACTCCAGATACATAAGTAACAGAGGATGGCCTTATCTGACATCAATGGGAGGCAAGGGAGCTTGATGCCCCAGCTTAGTGATGCCCCAGCTTAGGGGGATGCTAGAGGGGTGAGGGGGGAGTGGGTGAGTGGGTGAAGGAGCACCCTCATAGAGACAAAGGGGAGGGGGAGCGGATGGGAGGTTTGTGGAGGGGTAAACAGGAAGGGGGATATCATTTGAAATGTAAACGAATAAAATGATTAATAAAAAAGTAAAAAAAAAAAAAAAAAGCCAAGTCTTAATTCCTTGGTGTTGTTTCTGAGCCTGTTGTTGTTTTTCCCCAAACTTTCATTGAGAAGACTAGTTCCCCATTGGATTGGCCCAATCACTGTTGAAAATTAATTAGCTACATATATTAGCTATTGTTTATTCCTGAGTAGCTAATTGTTTTGAACAAGGTAGGTAGAAACATGCTCAGAACTAGTGATTTCTCTATTACTTTTAAGGTAAACAGCCATGGAGCCATGATTGGCGCTCACGTGTGTGGAGCCTAAGCTCGCGTCCTCATGCTGCTTCACAGTCTCCTTGGAGGGAAAAGATCATCCCTGTTTTCTTCATCCAATACATTGAAATGTGCCTTCTCTTCCCATCATCCCACCCAGGCAGTGTTTGTCTTTACAATGTTGCCTGTGAACATGGCAGCCCCAGTCATGTCCATCTGGACCTCTTCTCTTTATTGACTTATTTCTGGGCAGTCAACCTTCCCCATAACCCTCCAGGAAAAATCTTTACCCTTTGAAGATAGACATCTTTGAGGGATTTAAAAGAAATTGTAGCCAGAATAGTAGAGAATTAAAAAAAAATACCTCTCCCTATGTGCAAACAGTTGTAAGGAAACTTAAACTGGAAAACAAAGAAGAATTCCCAACCCCAAAGCCTAACCCAGTGGCTGTGAACCTGTGTGTCATGAGCCCTTTTGGGTTGGATAGCAAATATCTTGCATATCAGATATTTACATTATGATCATAACGGTAGCAAAATTACAGTTATGAAGTAGCAACAAAAAAATAAATGTATGGTCGAGGTCACCACAACATGAGAAACTGTATTAAGGGTCAAAACATTAGGAGGTCGAGAACCACTGAGTCCTAACTTTTTCCCCCTGCTTTAAAAAAATTCAAATTATTTTTAATTCTCTTTCCCCTTCTGCTCCCACCTCTGTGTCTTTGTGTGTGTGTGTGTGTGTGTGTGTGTGTGTCTGTGTGTGTCTGTGTGTGTGTATGTCTCTGTGTGTGTGTGTATGTGTATGTGTGTGTGTGTGTGTGTATGTGTATGTCTGTGTGTGCGTGTGTGTGTGTCTGCATGAGGCCAGAGACACGGACTAAGAACTGAACTCAGGTCCTCTGAGACAGCAGTGAATGCTCTAACAGCTGAGTCACCCATCCATCCCTCATTACAAAGAACTCAAGAAACACAACCTAAAGGCAAACCTAGTTTTTTAGATCCGAAGGAAATGAAAGCCAAATCCCACAGAGCTGACCTCTGAAGTGGGGAATGCAGAGCTCTCCTGAGCACCCAGGAATCTGAGGCTGCAGCCACAGTTTTCATCCTCCCTCTGCATCGCTCACCCACCTTCTCCACCTGAATTCTTGAATGTGAAGTACAGGAGAAACTCACCTAAGTCTTCCATGTAATGAGTTTATAAGCTAAACTCTCTTGTTTAGAAGTCTCTGAGTACACTCAAGCCTGCAGGACCATGGCCAGGACTAAGGCTCTAAAGATAAACAAGGAAGGTTCCTCATTGAGCCACCAAAGACCGTCTCCATGCAACAAAACAACCTTTCCCACAGCAAACCACTACGTGCCACTCTCCGTTGTTTGCTTTTCCAGGTCGGAAACCTGTCACTTACAATTCTGCGTCCAGCTCCTTTGGTTTCATTGCCCTCCCTGGGAGCAAACTCTTCCAGGGCATGAGCTGAGCCTGCAGCGTTTGCTGGATGCTCCTCTTTGGTGACGGGACCTGCTGTGTTCCCTTCATTTTCAGAAGCCAGCTGATCTCCAAGAAACTCTGGGGAGTGCCAGGAAGGAACTTTGAGTTTATGCTCCACCTGGCCAATGGCAACTCTGGCCGCTAAGTGTCTGGTTTCTCTTTCAGAGACTGCTCAGACGGATGGGATTAGCCACAATTAAAGACGTCCATCTGTGGCTCTGAAGGTGCCACAAGAAACTTGTGTAGCCACTGTGGAAATCAGTGATGGAGGTTCCTCAAAACAAAAAACAGAACTCCCATATTCCAGCTACCCCTCTCCCAAGCATAGACCTGGCAGACTTAGAGTCAGCAGACCACAAGGGGTCTTGCACATTGTTGTAGCATTATGTGTGAGAGCCAAGACATAGATCCAGCCTATAGGGTCACGAGGTGATACATAAAGGATATGGATATATGTATATGTTTGTGTGTGTGTGTGTGTGTGTATGTTGCTTTATCTAGCCATAAAGAATGAAATGATACAATTTTTGTGAAAATAGATGGAACTTGAGATCATGTTAAGTGAAATGAGAAAGACCAAGAAAGACAATTATCACATTTTTCTCACGTGAGGAACCTAGATTTAAATGCATATAAACTACACACAGCACAAGCATATATGTACTCATGGTAAAAGCATAGGGGACACTTTGGGGGAAAGTAGGTGACTGAGCAATGGGAGATGGGATTGGGGACAAGTGAGGGATACATTACTAGGTCCTACACCAGTCCTAATGTCCTTTCTTACTAGAAGATAGTGTATGTAACCTGTAGGTTCCCACCAGAATTCTCAAATTACCTTATTTATTCAAGTTAAGGACTGTGCATTATATAAATAAAATATCCCTAATGCAAGTTAGATGCTCTCTATTAAATTATATCAGCCGGGTGTCAACTGGACCTCCTGTAATCAGAATAGAACGTGGGTTTTGCTGAATGTGTTCAGTGCCAGGTTCATCATGGTTTGTTCCTCACAGTGGAGAGTGTAGAAATATTTACTAATTAACAAAAGAAAACCTGCTATGAGAGGAAATGGATTAATGAGAGCTGTTCTTTTCTATTCTCTATTTGTAAGTGGTTTAATCATGTCAATAAGGTGGAAACTAAAACTCCTTATTAATTAGAATGAGGGGAAGGTCCTGACAGCATTTTTTTTTTCTCTGTGTCAAACAAAATCTCAGTTGTTAAACTTAAATGGTTGAACATGTTTTATGTGCTTTTATTTTATTTACGATCAGTGCAGAACAAAGGGTGCATGAGAAGATGGTTTATTGGCACAGGAAGTACTAAGATAATGTCGATCAAACAGAAGAACACAGAATGTCTGAGTTTAAGGCGAGATGGAGCCAGCAGTTCCCATGGACAAGACTCTTAGAGCTGTAAGTGACTTTCATTCTCTGATCTCTGTCCTCTTTCCTCCCCTTTGATGAAAACTTACCTGAGATTGTGGGGAGAATTAGAGGCACCAATGTCCATGTTCGTCAGCTTTCTGTCACTGTGACACCTGAGAAAACCACTTACAGGAGAAAAAGACTCATTTTGGCTAAATGGCATGAGTGATTGCAGTCCATGGTCAGCTGGCTCCATTGCCTTGGGTCCGAGGCTGGGCAGAATATCATGACAACTAGAGAATGTGGCTACGTGGCTTTATTTAAGTTAATAATCTCTGTGTCCCCATACAGGACCCTTCATAGCTTCTGCTCACTCCATCTAGGGTGTATGATTTGGACAGTTGGGTAGAATATGGAAGTGAAGTTCCGACAGCTGGAAGCCTAGACCTCAAAACATCTGAGTGCTTCTGCTTCTCTCTGGTTCTCATGGCAACACGTCCGAATTACAGACCTTCTCCTGAGAGGCCACCTGAGCAGACCTGGATCATTCTTAGACCACCTGAGCACACCTGGGAGTCCAGCTATGGTAGACCACTTAGCAGACATGGGTCATTCTGGCCGTGGTAGATCATCCAGCTCCTCACTCACGGGCCATCCCACCCAGTGACATGAATGAGCTTAGCCCAAATCCAATTGATCTGGATTTGCAATACTTCTGCCAACCTGTCAACTCATGAAAAAATAATGAATCATGTTCAAACCTTATGTTTTAAGATGGTATGTTAGACGGCAATGGACAACTGCTTCTGACCATGATCCATACGCTTAACGGGGTAAACGTAATAGCTTCTCCCAGGGACCATATCATTTTAAGTGTCAAATGTTTGAAGTAAATGAAGCTAAACCTGAGGCTGCATCTGCATCAGGAAGTGAGCAGGCAGAATCAAGGGCACCTGGAGACTTCAGGGAATGATAGATGGACACATAGCAGAGCCAATGGAAGAGGCAGGGGAAGGTAACAGGTTAGGATCAGGGTTAGAATCAGATATGGTAGACCAGAACTCTCTTTCTCATGTTTGTCTCCAATGTACTGGGACTACATCCCCACCACCATTCTGTTCCTGCACTCCACTTAACAGCCTGTCAGCAAAGCATCTCTAGGCTTAGGCTAGGACTAGGCTTAGCATCTCTGTTTTCAGGTCTGTTCCCAAAATGCTATTCTTCAGGACCCAGTTCTCCTGCAGTAAAGGGGTAACACACCACTAGTGTGACATCACACAGCTTCCATTTCTGCCTCATGTATGACATGTAACACACTCAGTTATTCCGAGGTCTTAGTAACCATGCAGTTCAGTTTTCTTTTCTGAGAAATAATAGTGAGGGAAGGAAATTGGCCAGGCTCTATTCTTTCTCCTCAGTGTCAGCCTTAGTGTTGAGAAAGGCATAGAAGAAAAACAAGAATCGATCGATCGCTTTTAAGAGAGGCAGTCCAAGGTCCTTTTGATCATCAGTAAAGATGTTTTTTTTCGTTAAACTTACGGTCCCAAACTTTTAGTAAATATTAACTCCCATTTTACTACTTTTCTTATCAGCTGCAGAAACAAAAGTTCAGACTTCATATAACGTAGATAAATCCAAAGTCACACATGTGATAGGAGCTAAGATCATAAATGTAATAGCTGCTTGACTATTCAAGTGTAGTGGCCCAGGGAGTGGTACTATTAGGAGGTGTGGCCCTATTGGAGTAGGTGTGGCCTTCTTGGAAGAAGTGTGTCACCGTGCAGTTGGCTTTGAGACCCTCCTTTAGATGTCTGGAAGACAGCTTCCTCATAGCTGCCTGAGGATGTCAGTCTGTTTCTGGCTTCCTTTGGATGAAGATGTAGAACTCTCAGCTCCTCCTTCGTCATGCCTGCCTGGATGTTGCCATGTTCCCACCTTGATGATAATGCACTTAACCTCTGAACCTGAAGCCAGCCCCCATTAAATGTTGTCCTTTGTAAGAGTTGCACTGGTCATGGCGTCTCTTCACAGCAGTGGAAATCCCAACAAAAACATCAAGTCATAATCATCTTTAGAGAAAAAAAAATCTACCTCCTGTTTCGACATCATGAATAGGTATCAAGGTCATTCCTCCTTAGAATGTCTCTAAGCCCATGATGTGATTCCAGGCACATAAGGGAACTTGAAAGTCCTCTCCAGGCATCTAATATGATGGAAATCCTCTCTTCATCACCTCAGCTTTTAGGAAAGCAGGACTGGAGGAAAAGGATAGAGGAATGCAGGCATAAATTTCAGTCAGGAAGTAGCACTAAAGCGATGGAATTTTCTAGAATGAGGAGCTTCAAGCCATGTTAACAGAACACTGTCCACTTGTGTGGGGTGTGCCCAGGCCATTGTCTGTCATCTCCTGTTTTCTCATATATAATATAATACATTGGAAATGACTCAGCTTTCCCCAACCTGTGGATATTCCCTGTACCTCATACAAAAGTTGAGAAATGCTGTATAAAGTTTCTGTGTCATGAAGGCCATATGTAATAAATCTAGGCACCTGTATTAGCTCAGGCTTAGCCAATAAGGACCGTGGAAACCTAATGACCCCTGCAGGAAGAATCTCATTTGAGTCATGCACACACTGGCAGTTAAGGCTTTCTTTGGCTGTAAATATGTCTACTTTTGCCAAAGGAGGAAATGGAGAAATCACATTTTGTTGATTGCCTCCTATTCTGTCAGGCATCATCCAGGTATTTTACATCTTTCTTGTTTATTCATTACAATAACCATATGGAATAGCATTATTTTATTTTGTCGATACTGACTTTAATAGTTATGCTCCCCTCCAACCAGTTTAGCTTTATAAAGAGAGCAACAAAGGCACGGAATCTGTGGGATCAGTTCTCTTTCTTTACCTTTTTGGCTTTTTGAGACAAGGGCTCTTTATGTAGCCCTGGCTGTCCTTGCTATGTAGACCATGCTGGCATTGAACTCACTGGGATTGGCCTACCTTTGCCTCCTTAGTGCTAGGATTAAAGCCTGGTAGGCTTACTCTACAAATCTGTAAGGCTATGTTACCAGCCCTATGACGGAATGCCGTTTATTCTAGGGATGCCCTAATAATCCTAGCGGTTCCCATGACTGATCCCTAGTAAAGAAAACATCTCAGATTTCATGTGACAGAAGTACAATTTTAAATTCACAACAAAAATTGAAAGCTTTCCTTGAGGTTTTTACCTTTCTCGTTACATCCACCTGAGTTACAGCCTGGGTGATGGCTGAACAATATAGACAATGCAGGCGTCTCTCATTGCCTCCTTCCTCACATCTTAACAGGTATTATCAGCTGTGCCTTCAGAATGTGCCTCTAAACACCATGGCCCCGTTAGTATTGCAGATCTGTTTGCTCTTCTGCATAAATCTGCTCTACACAGGGCCATCTTTCAAAAGCCAAACTTAGCCATGCCCTCCCTCCCACCTCCATGTTAGGGATTAAACTCAGGGCAGATACACTACACCAAGCTACACTCCATCCCTCAAGCTTCTTATATTTTAGACATGGTGGTGGTGTATAGGGATAATCTCTTGTGCAGCCGTGTGGAGGCATCGCCTGTCAATAAAAATCTGACGGCCAATAAGCTGAGGCAGGATTAGAAGGCAGGATATATGGTAGGGAGAGAGGAACTCTGGGACACAATCAGGTGGGAAGATTCGCTACTTGGACTCAGAGGAAGTCAGACGTATAAAATTAAGGAGAGATAAGCATCGCGTGGCAGACATAGAGTAGTATAAATAGAGATAAGCATTGCGTGGCAGACATAGAGTAGTATAAATAGGTTAAATAAGTTACAAGCTAGTGTGAACAAGCCTAGCTTATGGCCTAGGCATTTATTCATAAAGGAATAAGTCTCTGAGTTGTTATTCGGGAACCGGGGTGCGGGTGGAAAAGCTTGTGGTTACAGTGACGGTACTGGAGGGGTGCACCTCACCATTGCCCACATTAGCCTTGAACCCCTGGGGTCAGGGGGGTCTTGCTTACTTTTTCAGCCTCCTGAGCATCTGGGTCTCCAGATGTAACCATGGTGCCTGGATTTATTTTCCTCAAAGTTGTTTTCTGGTTTCGAGTATCGCTAAAAAGAAAGTGAATACACAGCCTTTGTCTCTGGTGAGGCTCCTGCCTTCACTGGCAACCTTACTTGGCTCATGACTGCTTCCATGGGTTTTCTGGTCAGCAGCGTATGGCCCTCATCCATAGTCTGTGTGGCTGCTCTGTCCTCTGCTTGGATAGCCTCACTTTCCTGTTATCGTTCAGTTTCTCCTCAAAGGTCACCTCCTCAGGATGCTTTCTTTGACCACACTGTGAAGAACACATTTCCCTTGGGCAGTAACTGCCCCAACCCTATTTATTTTTAAAAGACGCCACTCTCTGTCCTTGTCTGGTTCATTTGTTTTCCTTTTGATTTGCTTTATTCATTTCTAACTCGACATATATTACAGCACCGGATGGGTAGATAGTTCTAGAATTGCTGTGGTCTGAATGTGTTGCCTATGCTATACTATCTAGGGGTTGCCAAAGTGATACTATTGGGGGTGGGCTTTAGGGGTAGCTGGAGCACAATGGGGTCTCATTTAAAAGACTTTATTCAAGACTTAGTTTGTTTAAACTCCTGCTTCATTTTAAAGAAGACTCCGGACAAGGAATGCTGAGAGCTCCCAGAATAGTAAGAAAACAATCCTATTCCTTATAGATCAGTTATTTGCAGATTTTTATTCTAACAGCACAAACACATTAATTATTCAATGAAAGAAATAGGGGTATTCTTTTGGTCTCACTTTGCTTTCTAGCCATTTTTGATTAATGCACATTTTCAAAACAAAAACATGTGAAGACAAATACAGTGTTCTCGAACAGATTTCAAGTGCATGGACTCAAACATTTTAGATGAGATTATTTTCCACACAAAATTGTTTAATACACAGAAAACAAGAAGGATGAACCATGTTAGCTGAGGAAGCTTGTCAGATACATTTGCTCAGAGACAGTTTGGACTTAGGAAAGAAAAAAGACATTGTATCATTGCACATGTTAGAAGTGTGTGTCTATCCTCAAGAGTACTCCAGTGTGAACTGTGACTTGTGGAAGATGATGGATGTGGATCCCAGCTGTGTCTGCATGGTACCTGTGTCAGGATGCTCTTGGGGCTTACTTCTGTGATTGTGCACCTGGATTCCTTAGAGACCACTGTGGGCTCAACTCTGATGAATGTGCCAGTCAGCTGTGTCTCCATGGAGGTCTATGTGTGGAGGAAACATCTACTACTGTGCCAGCATTGGGTAGTGGATTCACAGGGACACACGCCGAGACTTTGATGTTCATCCTTGGTCAAAGCCTTGTCACAATGATGCAACTTGTGAAGAAGCTGTTGACAACTATATTTATCGCTGTTGGCCTGGATACACAGGAGTCAGGTATGAGATGGACATAAATGAACGCAGTAGCAACTCCTGCCAATTTGTTGGGGACTCTGTGGAGCTGTCCTCAGAGGATCAATAGGAACACATTGTAGGCTTGCATTCCTCCTTTAACTACCATGGAGCCCCAGGCTATGTTTGTATCTGTCACTTAGACTCACAGACAGGAGCCTAGCATGACTATCCTCTGAGAGACTTCATCCAGAAGCCGGAGGAAACAAATGCGGAGACCCACAGCCAAACATGAGACTTAACTTGAGGATTCATGTGGAGAAGCTGAGGGGAGGATTGAAGAACCTGGAGGGGGATAGGGACTCTACAGGAAGACCCATCAGAATCAACTAACCTATACCCTTGGGGACTCCCAGAGACTGAACCACCAACAAAAGAGCATTTAAGGGCTGGATCTAGGCCCTCCACACATATGTCGCAAATGTGCAGCTTGCTCTTCATGTAGGTCTTCCAATAACTGGAGTGGG
This sequence comes from Rattus rattus, assembly GCF_011064425.1. Classification (NCBI taxonomy): domain Eukaryota; kingdom Metazoa; phylum Chordata; class Mammalia; order Rodentia; family Muridae; genus Rattus; species Rattus rattus. The sequence goes on along the minus strand of NC_046168.1, from coordinate 75,670,543 downwards.
GGCTCATCCTGATTCTGTTGCCTGCCTGTAGATCCTGTTCCCCCAACCAGTCTGCCTTGTCTGGCCTCAGTGGGAGAAGATGTGTCTAGTCCTGCAGTGACTTGAGTTGCCAGGGTGGGTTGGTACCCCAGGGAGGACCTCTCTTCTCAGAGGAGAAAAGGAAGGGTGGTGGGGGAGGGGCTAAGTGAGGAGTGACTGGGAAGAGGAGAGTCTGTGATCAGGATATAAAGTGAATAAATTAATTAATTAATAAAAAAGACGTAGGGTTTCAGGGGGAAAGCAGAAATAGAAAATATACATGATTAGACACAGACGTTGTGAGATTCTTACCCTGATGCTCATGACCGGTGAAAGCCACACTTAATGGCATTTCTCCTCAACACATGCTCTCTAAGTGAAGGAAAAGGAAGGGACTGAAGCAGCCTCTTCCTGGAGACCCTCTTGGGAAACACCTGTGTATCACAACCAAGATAAATACAAGGGGGGCTGCTGAGGTGAAGCTGAGTAAATATTTCTAAACGTTGGGGAGCTGGGAAGGGGTGATGTAATCAAACAGGATGAAGTACCAGGAGAGTCCCATCTTTGAAGTCCTGGCACCATCTAGTGGCTGAAGAGTCCTGATCTCTAGACCAGTCGTTTCCTCAGTAGGCGCCTCTCACATTTCTCAGCTACTTTCAGAAATGAGCAAGGAGGTTACACAGACACCGTTTCCATATTCTACAGGTTTAATGTGTGACCTGGGCATCGCCATTTTAAAAACAATACTTCTAGGTGCCTCTGCCTTAACCGATTTTTACGATCGAGGGCTCGTTCTCTTTGGAAGTTGGTTGTCTCATTTCTCCCGGCACCTCCCCTATTTTTCTTCATGAAATTAAATAGTGTATTTTATAGTGCAAACTCAAAGTGAATTGTGGTCAAAAGTTCTTGGGCATTTGACATGATCATTAATTGGGGAGACAGTGAAGCCATGCTGAGGCTTAGAGAATCAGGGCAGTGGTGAGCTACGGGCATGGCAGGTGGAGCTGGTGCACTGAGCTAACTTAGCCCTGGATATCCCGGAACTCGCTCTGTAGACCAGGCTAGCCTAAAGCCCAGAGATCCACCTGCCTCTGCCTCCCAAGTGCTGGGATTAAAGGTGTGAGCCCACCACATCCGGTTTAACATCTTCTTTTTAAGACTTAAGTAATGTCAGACTTAGAAAGAGCAGAATTCGCATCTTTCATCCAGATTCTTCAAGCAAGAATGCTTCACTTGTTTATAACAAATCGATTAAAATAAAAAGCAGCTCTGATACAATAATATAATTAGATAATTTATAGACTTTATTAAATGTCTACTATCCCATGAATGTGTCTGGTCCATCTTCCTTCCTAATGTTAAAAAAAAATTAATGTAAAAATAAGAGTGCATAGTCTTGATCTCCAAACTGTAATAATTTGGAGTCATTTTATTGTCCTTCAATAGACATAGATCTTTTGAATCATGCTAGATATTAATTTGTATAAAGCCTCAACTGGGCTCTCTGACCTTTCATACTGATTAGATCTTTAGTGAGAACAAAGCAGAAACCATGATTCTCCTGTCAGCCCAGCAGACTAAGAGGTTGATGATGCCAATGGACTCTAATTCCATCACTTCCCTTGTTTGGGCTTTGGGGACTCCTCTGTTAGCTGCTTTACTAGACAATCATTTCCGATGGCTCTAGGGAGGTGTTTCTCAGAAAGCTTGTCTTGGAATGAATAGCCAGGATGACAGTACAGAAGTTTCTAATTGTTCATGGAGTTTGAGGGCATGTGTAACCTTCAGGAACCCAAAGATACTTGGTAATTTCCCCAGACCTTTTTATGCAGCTTTCTAAGGAGAAGGGTCTTCAGATGTAAAGCCAGCCAGGAAACGGCAGGCATAGACACATGACTAACACACTCTCTGCTCAGTGTGGCTATCCTGGACAGTTCTGAACAGATGTCTGTCTACCTAGCAGTTCCTCTGGTGCTTGGCACGATGCCAGGCGCTTTCTAGGCTGATGCTCATCTTAGAAATCCAAGAAGTTTTAGGACCTGCATTGCACAGGGCCTCACTGGAAAGGACGCTGGCTTGGCACAAGACTTTACCTCAGAGATGGAATTGTGTTTGAAGGAAAGAGTGGTAGCCTGGAGAATTTTAATTAAGATTCTGTTTATTTTGAACATAGAGGTTACACTGGCAAAATAAATAAATGGGAGAGAGAGAGAGAGAGAGAGAGAGAGAGAGAGAGAGAGAGAGAGAGAGGACTCAATGGCAGTTGTCTCGATTAGAAATAAACAGGGCCCAATGACTCAGATCAACATCATAAAAGTTTAAAAATAGACACTTCAAAGAAAATCCCCAGCTATTTGGGGAAGTTTTTGCATTCAATGAAATAGAAGCAGGGCCCAATTTTATTCTCTCCTGTGTTACAAGCATCGATCAGGCTTGGTGGCAGAAACTACTGATTGTGGCTCCTACAGTTGGGCTCTCATCGAGGTAGCTCTGTGGCTGTTCGTCCCTGGGCATCCGTCATCAGGGAGTTTTCTCGCTGGGCCTTCTGTAGTCTCTTGTAACTTTCTCCAGTATCGTCCAGGAGCGGCAGTGAGCACAAGTTGTAGAGCATCTTGAAATCTGAGCTTAGAAGTCATAGCTCCTCAAGTCCATTCATTGGTCACAGGTGGTACCTGGGTAACTTTGTGGTCAACAAGACCTTGGGCATTGGGGGAGGGACCACCTTATGTTCCTACGGGTGTCTCAGTACCCGATGACGCAAGTGTCCACTAGATTCACTGCCCATGTGCTGATAACTCCTTCTTCTCTAGTCAGTAGTCTCCAGCCTCCACTCTTGTTCCTACTAAATATTTTGAGCTAGGACACTTGAGGGTATAATAGTTTTCACTTATCTGTAAGCAGAGGAACAGAGGGGAAAGCGTAGGTTTTCTGACCGTGTTTCAGGTCCTCTGACCTCAACACCTGTAAAACACTGAGAGAGAGAGAGAGAGAGAGAGAGAGAGAGAGAGAGAGGAGAGAGAGAGAGAGAGAGAGAGAGAGGAGAGAGAGAGAGAGGAGAGAAAAGATGGGGGAGGAGATGGAGGGAGGGAAAGTGGGAGGGAGAGCTGACTAGGTATTCTTCAGATATATTTGCTACAAAGATGTTTGATGTTTGTAATTCTGGTAATTTTATGAAGCATCCATAGGTTTTAGGACCTTGAATATTGGAATTAGCTGGTAATGACAGTTTAGTAACTCAGACATTTACTTGTCATGGGAAGATAAAAATCCTATGAAGAGGTATTCTTAATAACAAGTGCCGGAAGGTGGCAGAAATAGGATGTGGTTGCCTGTTTATGTGAGGAATTATTGGGTTAGGTGTTAATCGATGAGCTATGGCAAAAACTCAGTCCCACACAGTCTTTTAGGACACAGCAGCAGAGAGTTGTGGCAGAAGCTGGCCCTTCATGGGCTCCTGAGGTACAGCTGGAGAGTCAGCATAGGAAGGCTGCATTTCAGAGAGAAGCTCAAAGGCTGTGGGAATCACCACACTGGCAGGAAGGGCAAACCGGTTTTCTTTTGACAGAAGACTTCCAACAGTCCTGATGTTTCTGAAACAGCTTTGCTGACGCCATCCGTAGAATTTTAAGGTGTTTTTAATTTGCTCATTTGTGGGTGGTGTTTGTATGTGCTTATGTGTGCACACACCTGTAGGTGCATGTGCATGTGTGTGAAGACTAGAGGTGACACTGGGCTGCTTCTTCTATTAGTCTCCAGCGCATCCTGATGTGGAGTCTCTCACGGAACCCTGTGCTCACTCATTTCTTAGACTGGCTGGCTGGCCCGTGAGCTCTGAAGAGACACCTATCTCTGCGCACCCCCGATCTGGGGTTACAGATGTGTGTCACTGTGTTGTCCTTCCTCAGAGCGCTATTGGATGCTGGGGATCTGAACCCAGATCCCCATGTTTGCACAACAAGCATTTTACTGCCTGAACCATCTCCCTAGTCCCTAAGTTTTTTTTTTTTATTTACTTGTTTAGATTTATTTTGTGTATTTTCTGGCATATAGTTTTGTGTATCACATACATACAGAATCCAGAACAGGGCACTGGATCCTTTGGAATTAGTTATAGACATTTGCTAGACACTGTTGGATCAGGCCCTACACATTATTGGTTTCCCAGTCTTAGCACAAATGACTCCATGATGGAAGTGCTATTTAGGCCTTGAAACCCAGCATGTAGGCAACACCACCTTCAAAAGGAGAACAAAGACATAATCCATCAAAGTCCATAGCTCTGGGAGTGTCCCTAGTCTACTAATCTTGCTTTCGGTGTCTGTATTTCCTCTTCTCACTATCTGTTCTTGGTAATGGAGGTGGGTCAACCTGGGGTGTGGTTTTTGTGCTTAAAAACTGAGAAAGGCACAGGAGTGCCCTCAGGTCCCAAACACCCAGTGTAGTCACCAGCTGACTAAAAAGACTTTCTCAGCAGGAACCTGTGTCTGAATGGCCTTCCCAGGCAGATACCTCAGAACACCATTGGATGCTGGGAACAGAACCCCAATCCTCTACAAGAGGAACAAGTTCTCTTAACCAAGGAACTATCTCTCCACCCCCTTAATTTTTATTTTTGACTTTTTTGTTGTTACAGTAAAGTACCCAATGGGACCGACTTACTAGTTTGTAAAGCTGGAATGTGGGGTGCAGCAACGTGAAATGGCTGCTCATGTATTTACAGCGAGGGAGCAGAGACAATGCCTGTACTCGGCTTCCTTTCTCTTTATTCTCTTTATGAGATGATGCCATCCCCACTCGGGGTGAGTCTCCCCCGCTCCGTTAAACCTCTTTGGGCACACACTCAGATGTACCCAGGGGTGTGTCTCCCAGGTGACTCTAAATAGAGTTAACTCGATGATGAAGATGAACCTCGACATTCAGGGAATACAGTGTGATGCTCCCGTCCATGCAAACATTGCAGAGTGATCGAGTCGAGCTAATCAATGTCACCAAGGAGCTCTGCCTACCTGCCTCCCTCCCCAAACAGCTGCCCAACACTAACGTCACCAGTTGCTCTTCCGCATGCTTCCTGGTGCCTTTCCAGGAAAGCTTTGGTATTCTGTGCTGGTACGAGGTATGCCAAATGCTCTCCACTGAAACATTTGCTTAGACCCTTCTGCAGTTTAAAGGGAGGCATGATAAAGCACCAACCAAATACAGAGATCACAGAGAATATATGGGGGGAAAGAAGCCTCCTCCTCCTCCTCCTCCTCCTCCTCCTCCTCCTCTTCTTCCTCTTCTTCTTCTTCTTCTTCTTCTTCTTCTTCTTCTTCTTCTTCTTCTTCTTCTTCTTCTTCTTCTTCTTCTTCTTCTTCTTCTTCTCCTTCTTCAGCAGCAGCAGCAGCAGCAGCAGCAGCAGCAGCAGCAGCAGCAGCAGCAGCAGCAGCAGTAGCAGCAGCAGTAGCAGCATGTCCTCAGCTCTCTGTCCCATTCAAACCAGGGATGTTACATTTCAACCTGCAAGCTACAGGAGGAAAGGTTGAAGTCTGGCTTTCTGGTGACTGACGGGGGCATTGCCGTAATAGGGAAAATGGAGCTGATCCCTGGGATGAGGGTTTTAAGGTTAATTAAATGCTTGAGTCCATGTAGTTAAGCCTGGCCCATGAGCTGAGAGATTAAATTACTCTCCAAAAGTATTTACTGTGTAAAATATTGGCGTTGCGATGATAACTAGAGGAGAGGTTTCAGAATTGTGAGATAAATATGTTGTCTTATTTGTACGTGGGTGAGTGTCAGTGCACGCAGCGGAATGCAGAGATACAGAAATGGCAGACAGTTGGCGAAGGGGGAGAGTGACTACACCGGAAGCAGAGAAGGCTGTAAGAAAGGGCCCGTTTTGGGAGCTGTGTGAGCATGTTCCAGGTAGGCAAGGTGGGAGAAGACAAAGCAGATACAAGGTTGGAGTCTTGGAGGCTTGGCTTTCCGTGGAGGGCGCACAGATGCTGAGGAGGCTGGGGTGTTTGGGGTTGCAGTGATGGATTGGCTGGGACAGGAGGAGTGACCTGAGCCAAAGCCAGGCATTGGATCCGAAGCATGAAGCACAGCGGAAGGATTAGGGAAGGGGACGGCATGGCTCCCTGTGCTCTGGGAAGTTAAACCAGCAACATCTTTGAATGGAGAACTCATTCTGGGTTTATAGCGCACGGATCGTTGGTTCAGAGCTTACACAAGCAGGTTATAGGGTATATATGGGGAAGGACTGAGTGACCAAACACTTGCTCAGTGTGTATGTGTCCCTGGCTTTGAACCCCTGCTCTGAAAACCAACCTAACAAAAAAATATGAGCATGGAAATCTCCACAGAAGTAAAGAATATACAGTACGTGATAACATCGATGGTGTTTTCATGCTCATAGACATCTGGGTAGTGGTGTGTGTGTGTGTGTATGTGTGTGTGTGTGTGTGTGTGTGTGTGTGTGTGTGTTTACATCATATAGGAACAACGAAAACTGTTTTCATGTTGAGACTGTTAGGGAAACCTGGTAGAGTGTCTTGGCATCGAGGGATTAGTGAGAGGAACATGCAGAAACATGGAGTCATGGACAGACTAGAGAGGAGACAAAGAAGACAGAGAAAGAGACTGGGAGTTGAATGCAGAATGGAGGTGTGGTCTGGAGAAGAGCGGGGAGGACTTAAAGCCTGTCTGAGTGCTTTTCATACCAACCCTCGAGGAGCCTGGGTGTTGCCTCCTCAAGGTGAAGGTGGCTTGTGTGATATCTCGAGGACCCTTCAGCTGTGATTCCTGTGTCACGGACTGAAGAAGCCCAAGAAGGAAAGTGAACAGCGTTACCTCAAGTAGTTCCTTAAACGGACACACAGTGTTCTTTTAAAAAGCACATATTTCGTATTCAAGCATTTACTCCCAGGAACCCAAACTGGTCACAGGGGGGAGACTTGAAGGAATGGTCTGGGATCATGGTTGCCACTCAGTGGTGTGGGAGACAGCTGATTTCACTAATTCAGAACAAACCCCCACAGAATGACTGGAGTTTGAGGTAGAGGAAATGGTAGAGTCACCGGGTCAGCTGGCTGGAGGGTAAATGTGTTTACGACAAATAGTCACACGATATCTGTGACTGTTACAACACGGCTCAAAGGACGGATGATGCTGGGCCACTGTGTCCATCCGGAGCCTTCCTGAGGGGCTGGTGGGGAGCCAGAATGTGTGTTACAAACCATGAGCCCGGTAAGCAGACAGGCTCAGCTTTCTGGGCTAAGCCAGGGTGGGACTGTCGGTTGCCTCTAGCTTGGCTCAGTCGCCTAATTCTTTCTAAAGGGTTCTACAGAGTGAGGTTTGGAAAGTCTGGGCTTTGAGCCTGTGCTTCACAGAGTCAGGTGAGTGAGGGCTGGGTATCCTGACGATAATGAGGATGCCTCTGCGTTCCGTATGCTGCACCAAATGGGCCCGTCAGGGAATCTGTGTTCTGCTCACCTACTGGCCAGCACTGGCATCAGTTCTCATCTTGGACAGACTGCGATGTAGCCATCAGAATGAGGGAACCCCTTCCCTGCTTGCGCTATCACGCTGAGGGCAAGTGTCCAAGTGCCCACACTTCCTCTTCCCTCAAGATGCAGTGCAGACCTCTGACTGAGATGTGCACCACTCTGAGTTTCAGGCAGAGAAGAAGGAGCTAGACACTGCCCTTCAAAGGGGCATCTTCACTTGGACTTGATGGAGTGGCTTGCGTTCTTCTGGGCCTCGATATCTCTGAGTCTCTCCTTGTCTGGTGGGACACCTTAGCCAAGGGAAGGAGAACAGCAGCATGTGCCATCAAAAGCCACCCTGCAGCCATTTTGCCTGTGAACTATGAGAAGAGTGTAGAATTATCCTCCTGTAAGAACAACCTGATCGTTCTGTTATTAGAGATCTGGAATGGCTTCCCACAGGTGACCCTGCTGCCACCCACCAGAGCCGCTGCCTAGCATGGCCTGCAGAGCTAGTGGCAGCTCTAAGGGATGATTTGAGGCAGCAGAAACCACTTATGTTACAACCTCTCCGACCTTTCCTGGGCTCACTCAAAAGTTGTACCCGGGACTGGTTTTCTCTGGTCTTAGAAGCGATATATCTTCATTAGGACTTAGAAGTAAATAATTTTTTAAACCCCTGAGAAGGAAGCAATTTGTCTTGAACACAGTGGTTTTGATCTTTAGAGAGAGGTGAACAACTGGCCTTTTTCCTCAGCAGAAGCTAAAGATGATGAATGAAATGCCCAGGGCTTCGAAAGCCTCTTTACAATAGAGAGCGTTATCTGTGAGGGGATTTTAAATCAATGGGAAGGAACACTGTCCTTCTAGCCTAGGACTGCTGATCACCACAACAGACAGTGGCAGCTACCAACATGAGAAAGTTAGGAGCATGAATATCAAGGGGATCAATCTCGCAAATTACAAGTGTCCAAGGTCTTCCTGGGAAGGATAAACTTGTGTGGATTAATTGTGTTGGCATTAACTCGGAGTCAGCAACAATGCTACATTGTTGCCACATTGGAAAAAATCCCCTTGAGTCACTTAACGAAGAGTGAGCCCAGAGTGGAATTCTCTACTTTATGCTCCTGTGTCTTCTATCCTCTGTGTGTGTATTGTCTGAGCCTGAATCTGTGCCTTGCTGAAGACTGCCTCCTGAATCCGTCCGTGTGTCTGTCTGTCCCTATCTGTCTGTCCCCAGGAAAGGGCTTTGCTCCGTATTTATTGAGCATCACAGAATGTAACACATGGGGGGTAGGAATGAGGGACTCCTTTTAGAAATTGTAAAAAGAGTCTTCCAAGGGATTAATTTGCAGACTCCAACTGACCCAGAGAACAAGTAGTACATTTGAAAGTGTCATCCTGGTTTAATCAAGCAATATCCAATGTAGAGTTCAACATTTTCAGTGGATTCTCACCTTAAAAGAGGACTTTTGACCTCTCCATTTGCTGTTTTCGGCCAATGATGGTTAGAACATACAAGTTTTACTCTGGGCCAGGGATATGGAGATGTACACACTTTAACACTGTTACAGCTAGGCATTAGCTCAGGTTGTAAAAGTTGATTACGTAGGAAACCCCAGGCAAGGAAGGTTGGCTGGTACGTTGTTCTCTCTTAAAGATACTTAAACAAACAGGTAAAACCACAGTAGGATAGCACCATTAAATCTTCTGTGGCCTCAAGCTGTATTGTTAACCTGGGCTGTGAGGTCCTGCAAACGTTCCAGTCTCTTAAAATGTGAGAGATTAAAATTAAAAGCATGGTGTATCTTCATAATCTCTTTTCTTGTGCCTGGCAAACACTTATGAAAAAGGAGGTCACTCTGCTGTTGTATGAAGGAAGGTTCAACCACGCGACTGATCCCCCAGTCTTTCTGCATTTGGACACTCTTGTGGGGAGACGGGAGGTGGCCGTTGCCTGCTGGTGAAGATGAACAGAGCCAGTACGGTTTCCTAAACAGAGTCTTATTTACCTAAGCCAAGGTGTGTGTGGTTGGTAGAGTCATCAGGATTTTGAGACACGCTAATATTTGAATCGATTACGAAGGTATACATTTGGCACGGTTTTGTTCCTGTTGCATTTTGCTCCTCTAACAGTGAGAATTTGATCAAATCAAAAATGCTATCAGTATGCAGTGGGCGTGCGAGAAGGAAAGGCTTTGGCTGAGAAAGGCCTGCTCTGTGACCTGGTCGGATGAAGCGCTTTCGGTGGTGTGGGCATGGGCTGCACACCTCTAGTTTGTTGCGGAAAGGCAGACAGGACTGAAGACCATGATTAGGGCTCAGCCAGACTGAAATGACAACCAGGGAGCCTGGGGGGTCTGCACTAGGTTCTCTGCATTTATGCATTTATGGCCGCGTGTCTTGGTTTTCTCGTGGGACTCCTGAAAGCGGGAGTGGGGTGTCTCCGACTCGTTGGCCTGCTCTTGGGACGCTTCCCTTCCTGCTGGTTGCCTCACCCATCCCTGATATGACGGTTTGTTCCTAACCTTATCCCTGCGAGCCTGCTTTTTTCTTTTTGAAGAGAAATAGAGGAGTGAATCTGGGGGAGAGGGAAGGTGGGTGAGGCTGGGAGGAGTGGAGGAAGGGGAAACTATGGTCAGGACATAATGTATAGGAGAATAAATTAAAAAAAAATAAGAAAGAAGGAAAAGGGAATCAATGGATACCTGCCGTTCCCAGAACCTCTTCTGAGATTGAACACCAAAAACTCCATTAAACACATTGGGACTTACAAAGGAATAATTCAAATATTAACATAAATCCATCTGATAGAAAAGCGGGAACCTGTGTTGATCTTCCCCATATGTGGAAGGACCGCTACTCTCTTCTACACACGGGCAGTTTTCTTTGCATAGAGGCAAGGATGTGTATTTGAAGACTGGACGTGTCTGAGCCTCTGTCCCCCAGGCTAGAAATGTTGGGAGCCAAAATATACAAAACTCCAGAGCTTCAGGGTCACTTCATTGCCTTCTAGAGAGAGGTTTCTTCATCGAAATCATTATAGCCGAGGCTCGGTGGGTGCTATCTGCAATCTCTCCCTCATCTGTTTATCTGACGCAGCCTGGCTCAGGATACAACTCTGCTGAGGACTTGGGTTTCTCCTTCCCGGAAATGCTGTCTACTTAGAAACTTTCTTTGCTGGGATATGTGGTTGCTGTCATTTTAGTTTTACCGTTGCTCTTTCAGGCCGATACATCTCTGGTGTCCCAAACTTCCTGCTGCTTCCCTTGGCCATTGACTTTAATGAGTGATTAGCTGGGCTCCAGTGTGCCTATGTCCGAAGCATTTGGTATGCAACAATACATACTTGGTTTTTAAAAAACAAGACCTACCCCCGCCCCCCCAAAAAAGATGAGAGAAAATAAGAAGAAAAGGGAGAAAATTCAGATTCAGCCTTCCTTGGGTGACTCAGAGGCAGCCGTGCATCTTGGCATATTCCACAGTCCTGGTTGTACTGGAGTCTGCGGTGGGAGGGTCATTTGAACTCTTGGCTTTGAGACCGTTTGGGCAACATGGTGATAACCTCTCTTTCAATAACCACAAAGTGAGGGGCTTTGATTGTCTCTCTCCATTAATTATCGAAGTGAATCTAAAGACTCATGTCTTACTTATTCCCAGCACTTAGGAGGCCATGGTGTGGGGAGCTCACGATTTGAGACCAGCCTGAGCCCCAGAACGAGTCTGAGGCCCCTTCTCAAAAAATTAACAAGAAGGGGCAGGAAATCGTCTTAGGGTTTCTATTGCTGTCATGAACCACCATGACCAAAAAGCAGGTCAGGGAGGAAAGGGTTTGTTCATCACCAGAGAAGTCAGGACAGGAACTCAATCAGGGCTGGAACCTGGAGGCAGGAGCTGACGCAGAGGCCATGGATGGGGAGGGGTGCAGCTTACTGGGTTGCTCCTCATGGCTTACTCAGCCTGCTTTTTTATTGAACCCAGGGCCACCAGCCAGGGATGGTACGACCCACAATGGGCTGGGCCCTTCCCACTGATCACTAATTAAGAAAATGCCTTACAGCTGGATTTCATGGAGGTATTTCCTCAATTGAGGTTCCCTCTTTTTAGATAATTCTAGCTTGTATCAAGTTGACCTAAAACCAGCCAGCACAGAGATCAAGTCATGAGACTGTCACCAATGAGTATAGTGCCCCTTTGTGATAAAACGGCACGGCTGAGCTGGGATTACAGCCCAATGAGGGTACTTGTCGAGCATGCTTGAGTTCCATTTCTAAAACAACAGTATGGTAAGAGCTGTTTGCGGTTATCTCGTGTGAGGATGCAGTCACAGGCTTTGAAGAGGAGAATGGCCTTTCATCTGGACACGGGAACCTCTGCTGTCCTGATCTTAGAATGTCCTATCCTCCACAGCTATGAGGAAATAAATGTCTGTTTTTTTCTTTTAAATAAATTAGAAGGTATAATTGGCTACAGCAACAGAAGTGGCAAGAAGCCAGGGTAACAAAACCTGAAGCTGCTTTTCTAACAAATCCCTAAGATGTGGAAAGGGCATCGGAACAGAAATAGTTGGTTGGAATAATTGGGTAGTGCACGGTGGAGAAAACCTGTGAGTAGAGCATTCATTGTAGTTCCGGTGAGGGCCGGACAAGACCTGCAGAGACCCTCAGCTCTCCTAGAGCTAACCTAAGCTCATGCAGCTCACAGAGATCAAGACTTAGGGGCTTAGGCTGCGGCTCTGTCGGTCGGGTGTTGGTCTAACACGCTCAGAACCCCGCATTTGGTTCCTTAGAATTTAATGAATTGGAAATAGAGATGCACGGGTAATTCTGGTGCTTGAGAAGTGAGGCAGGAGGATCAGGAGTTCAAGGTCCTCCTCTGCTACATAGTCAGTTTGAGGCCAGTCTGGGTTACTGGAGACCCCCTCCTCAATAAACAGAAAGGAGGGAAGTAGACAGGTGACCCAGCGGTTTAGAGCACTGCCTGTTCATCCTGAGGACCCCGGTTCCTAGGACCAAATGGCAGTGCACTGCTGTCTATTTCTCCAGTTCCAGGGGATCTGACACTCTCACACAGGCTCTTCTGAACTGTTGTACTGTGTGTACTGGTGGGATTCTAGACTACAAACCCTGTCTAGGATTCCCATTACAAAAGTAACATGACTGGAATCCCTGGGAACCAACAACAGACTAACAACAAGTAAGGCTGCTTCATGAAAATACTTCCTATGTAATTTCAGGCCTCTTAGTTCATACTCTGAATATTGTCAGTAACTGAGCATTTTAAGCAGAGATGGCCTATTTCAGAGCGAACGGCTTATAACAGCATTGACGCTAAATTCAAGTAACAGTAGTTAAGAAGCATAAAGAATCATGTGGGATATGTAGAAAGCATGTAGGTTGATTTGACATTGGACAGACATCATTTTTCATCAAACCTCAGTTGCAAGGTCAGAGTTCCTTTAGTGTTACAATGCTGCCACCTGGTGGTTATGGTGCTTTACTGCAGTTGTGTTTGTGGCTGTTGCATTGGTGACAGGTTAGAATTTTCTGTCCAGTCTCCCAGAAAAATTACTTGCAATCTTATCTAAGATTGAGCAGTAACCTACTTCCCACAGAGGACACATTTCACAGAAGTCTTTCGTATCTTTACACTCCAATTCCCTTCACGGAATCGTGGATGATGAATGGGAGGTGCAGTTGCGATGGCTTTTCTCTCCGCTCTAGTTAGTAGAATCAAAGCCAGCTTTGTCACCTTGGCAGTGTTGATAGCTTGATCTCACCATTGACGTTTCAATGTGAGCTAAGTTTGGGGGAAGACGGGGAGATTAGAAATATAAACTCAGGGCGTGGTTATGGCTCAGTGGGCGAGCATAGAGAATAAGACCTGGTACAATTTGCGTGTGCGGAACAGGCCAGAAAATTCTGAGTTGGGTTGAGGTAGGGATTAGTCAGAGGAAGTCACTCCAAAAGACAGGGTTTGAGTGCTCTAGGCTTAGACATATGGGGTCTCGGCCAGTCTGCACATGTCCTGGATGCAGGTATGTTCTCCCCATTGCTTTAGATGTCAACAATGAAACAATATCTGAAAGGGTTTTGAAAATTGGCTGGGTTATGTCCCAATTCTTCCCAACCGTCCTCCCTCAGGTCAAGTTCTCCTTATTCCCTTATGGCCTGGACTCTGGAGCCACTGTTCACAGCACACACACACACACACACACACACACACACACACACACACACACAGAGGAAATTGTGACATTAAAACTGGGAAGAAAGTATGGATGTCGAGACTGATTCCTTTTCTTCTGGGAAACCAGGAAGAAAACTGGACTTGTATAGCTGCACACCTTGGAGAGCCAGGGCCGGCGCTCGGATGTGCTAGGCTGTGGGTGCGTGCTCAGAGGTGTTTGGGATGTGGTGATCTGGCACTAGTCATCTGGCCACAGTGGGCCTTTATAGCCACCCTTTTGCAATTGGTAGGAGGTTGGTGATAATTTAGCTCAGCTCTGACACCCCTCTGTCCCCTGCCACCATCACAAGTGCAGTACCACTTAGATGTGGAGCAGAGTCCAGATAAACACAAAGAATTCTTGGGTATCCGGGATCTCTCATTGTCCAGTGTGGTGTTTCTCGTAGCCGGTTACCTAGCTTTGCACCCGAGTTAACTGGACCCGGTTAGGATTCAGTCCTTCCGCAGCCTGGAGAGCTTAGATATAGAACATGAACACCGTTACAGCTTGCACTACGGCAGAAGGCTGTTGTAATTGAAGATGTCTCCCTGCCCCTGTGCTCCTGAAACTCTTCCTGTAGGTTTCTCTTAATATCCCAGAGATTCGGATTGAATTTGTCTGTCACAAAGGACCAAAATGGAGATTTAATGGATCTGATTCCTGTTGGAGTGTGTGCTAAACTAGGTACTCTATGAGCCATGTGGTTCTGCCTCTGCTGACTCGGGAGGCTAAGAATTCTGAGGAAGCCAGCACGTGGCTGCTCTTGTGCGTGTTCCCTTAGAGCAGTGGTTCCCAACCCGTGGGCTGTGACCCTGTGTGGGGGGTGTGAGAGAGAGAGGGAAATGACCCTTTCACAGGGGTTACTAAATACCATTGGAGAACACAGATATTTACATTTTAATTCACATCAGTAGCAAAATTACAGTTCTGAAGTGGCAATGAGTATAATGTTATGGCTGGGGTCACCACAGCAGGAGCAGACATATTAAAAGGTCCCCGTGTTAGGAAGGCTGAGAACCTCTGTCTTACATGCTGATACATATGGCCATCTTCTTGCTGTGACCTGGCACAGTGAACGGGCAAGTGAGTGTCCTTGATTTGGAGGCACAGGTGTGTTAGCTGCTTTCTTGTTGCTGTAATGTGGTACCAGAGGGATAAGGCTCCATTACCATCCCCGGGACGGGGCAGACACGGTGGCTGGAACAGCAGGCTTCCAGAACCTGCATTTTGAACCACAAGCAGGAATCGGCAAGCTAGCAGTCGGCAAGGTTATATATTTCCAAAGGCTGTGCCAGTGACATACTTCCTAAACTCACCCTGCGTGCCACCAATTGGGAACTACATATTTAAATGCCCCCAACACACCCTCTCTGTCTCTGTGTGTGTGTGGTGTGTGTGTGTGTGTAGTGTGGAGGTGTGGTGTGTGTGGTGTGGTGTGTGTGAGGTGTGCAATGTGTGTGTGGTGTGTGTGTGGTGTGTGTGTGGTGTGTGTGTGGTGTGTGGTGGGGTGTGGATGTGTGTGGTGGTATGTGTGTGTGAGTGTGGTGTGTGTGAGTGTGTGTGTGTGGTGTGTGAGTGTATGTGTGGTGTATATGTAGTGTGTGTGGTGTGTGTGGTGTGTGTGTGGTGTGTGTGTGTGGTGGGTGTGTGTGTGTGTGTGTTGGTGTGTGTTTGTTTGTGTGTGTGTGTGTGTGTGTGTGTGTGTGTGGGTTTGTGTGTGTGTGTGTGTGTTTGTGTGTGTGTGTGTGAGTGTGTGTGTGTGTGTGTGTGTGTGTGTGTGTGTGTGTGTGTGTGTGTGTGTGTGTGTGTGTGTGAGTGTGTGAGTGTGTGTGAGTGTGTGTGTGTGAGTGTGTGAGTATGTGAATGTGTATAAGTGTGAGGGTGTGTGAGTGTGAGTGTGTGTGGTGTGAGTGTGTGTTATTCAATCCATCCTGGGGAGGTGACTGTGATGAACATCATAAAATGTCACAATGAAACCCATCATTTTGTCCGATGACCATATGCTAATAATGGGAAAGAGAAGAAATCGAGGGCTACACTTCCCCTCTCGAGCGAATGCTGCCCTCAGAATCGAATCTCACGGGCCCTTCTCTGTATTACCACAGCGAAGGCTGAGTGTCAAAGTGTGAATTGTGGAGAGCCGCAAATGTTCAGTGCACAGCGGGAGCTGACAGCCGCTGTTCACTGTGAGAAAGCAGGTGGTGGATGTTCCCAACTAGAGAGACTAAATGGCTCAACCTGCACTTTTTTTTTTGAGACAAAAAAATTTTGCCTTGAATTTGGGGGTCCTCCTGCATCCACCTTTCTAATTCTGGGTCTCTGGGTATGCCTTGCCGTGTGTGGCTTTGACTGACTTTTAAGAGCTGGCCCTGGTGTAGAGCTGAGCTCCGTCTCATTGTCTTGTGGCTGGTCACTGTTGATGCTTGCCTAGCATCCAGCCCACTCCCTCCTGCCTCCTGTGTGGGAACTTCTCTGAGCCCACAAGCCCCCATGGCAATCTCAATCAGATAATCAGCCTTAATCTTCCCAAGGAGAGGCGTGTAACCCAACCTAGCAAACTGAATCCTGAGTCACTTGACAAGACCAGCTGTTGGATTGTACTCACTGTTTCAGGATCTGAGGAGACTTTCCATCCCCCCTCAGCATCACCCTCGGTCCCAGCCTTCCTTACACTCACCCTTCTGTTTGTTCCTTACACTCAATACTGATCT
Organism: Rattus rattus; assembly: GCF_011064425.1. Taxonomy (NCBI): domain Eukaryota; kingdom Metazoa; phylum Chordata; class Mammalia; order Rodentia; family Muridae; genus Rattus; species Rattus rattus. Next base: position 75,654,122 of record NC_046168.1, on the reverse strand, counting down.
TGTCCTTCTGTCTGATGTAATACCTTATCTCCTTCCCAAGGACTTTTCCTGTCACTACCACTCGGAACTCGTGTGTGCTGCATCAGCTAAGTGATGGAAAACCGTACCATGGGGACCCTTTAATGTCAGGATGGGACTGAGAACATCCGTTATTAGAGACCTTCCTCCAGGATGAGTGGGACTGAGAACATCCGGTATTAGAGACCTTCCTCCAGGAGCAAAATAAAACAACAAGAATGAAAGGAAGTCTAATACAATAGCACTGTGCCTTTGAGTAGGTCAAACTGAGCCCACATGGACCATTAAAGGAAAAGTCTTCATTTCCAAATCCTCCATGTTCTGGGCCAGTCCCATGAAGGGATAGCAAGGACGGCGTCTATGCACCGTACCGTCTCCCGCTGTGGAACCATTCAGTTGGTTTTTAGGGTGTTGGCAGCTGGATCCCTCCTGCCCGCGGGGTTCTGCAGGATGTGGCTCTCTTTCCTCAGCTGATCCCGACCAAAGTAGGGCCAGAGCAGAACAGCGACAAGATTTCCTTCGAGCCAAGCAGCAGTGTCTCTAGGGCTGAGTACATCAGTGCAAAGATTTGCTGGTTAAAGACGCAAACTTTTTCGCATGTTGTAATTTCATGTTTAGTCATCATCCAATTCTGTAGCTGTCTTGTCAGGGCCTTTGTCAGTTAGTATTCCCCCAAGTCAGAGTGAAAAAAACCAAAAACCAAAAACCAAAAACCAAAAACAAAGGCATTTCTTCAGTTTTAAAAAACACCAAAAAACAAAAAAACCCCAAAAACCAAAATGCCAAACAGCCTCCAGAGTGTGATGGTGGAGCACAGCACTGGGGGCGTGGGGGTGATGGAGGTGGTGGTGTCCTGCAGAAACCAGTCTCCGTGTTTGAAACCAATCTGGTTTACATAGTGAGTTTCAGGCTATCCAAGGTCTACACAGTGAGACCTGTCTCAAAGGAAACCATGTTACAACAAGCAGCACCTATCTGAGTGAGCATTAGTTTTTCAGCCAAAGCCACCCTGTTGAAGGTTTGTTGCTACTAATTAGTTCTTACTAATTATGAGGGATAAACCAGGGGGCTAGACTTGAACATGAGCTGTGTGAATTAACAGTCAAGTCAAGGTCCTGAACATCTGGGAATACCCAGACAAGGCCTGGAAGAAGAAGTTAATCACTTGCATCTGGAAGCTGAGGTCAAAAGAGTTGTGAGTTCGAGGCTAACCTGGGTTATGGGATAAGACCCTGCCACATACACTCAATTCTGAAACTGGGTATTAGGCTCCCACATATGCATATGTCAACGTCTCAATACCACACACCTGGTATTTTATTACTTCAAGTCCCGATTCCAAGATGTGTGGCTCGCCTGTAACCACAAGTTGGACAAGAGAAAACAGACATGACAAAGACAGGGCTGGTTGCAAACTCTGTCCATTATAGATAGACACCCTTCCCTAGGGCAGAATTATCTCCTAGGTGGAAGGCTAGCTTCCAAAGCTCTCTTCTTGGGTTGCATTTCTTAGAAGTCGAAGCTGCAACCAGAAGACAGCCGATCATACGCCATGGCGATGCTAATTCTGTGCGCCTCGGCGAACGGCTAATGGCATCGGGCAAGGACAGCTGAGGCCTCACGCTGCGATCCTGCCCTCCGTTTCACGCTGTACCTGTTTGTTTCGCTCCTCTCCCGGCGGCGGCATTGATTGATTTGGTAACGTAGAATGTTTGCTTTCCAGCTGGCAGATCTAATTGTAAATAAACAGCTGCTGGCTGCGTTCAGACAGTGATGATGTTGGCAGATACAGGAGCAGGGAGTGCTCGGATGATTTAAAGCGTGTGCAGTGGAGTGTGGGGTGGCCGGCCGCGAAAGAGCAGAGGGAGGATGTTTAGGTCGGAAGTCTACTGTGGCTACACCTACCACAACGTGAAAGCTGAGTTTTTAAAGCTTTCACGTAAATAAGGATCGGTCTTTGGCATTGTCCGGGCCACGATTATGTTCAAGTTGTGAGAAATATGTAGACTCCGTAGTATGTCAAAGTCTTTTGTTCTTGAACCGAAGAATCGGGGTGTGAGGATTTGAATAAGAATGGCCCCCACAGGCTCTGGGGTGAGCTCTGAGGTTTCAGGAGCCCACGCCAGGACCAATGGCTCTCGCTTGCTGTCTGTGGATAAAGGTGTGGAACTCTGAGCTCCTCCAGTGTCACGGCTGCCTGCACGTTGCCAGGCTTCCTGCCACGATGACAATGGACTAAACCTCTGAAACTGTAAACCAGCCCCAACTGAATTCTTCCCTTTATAAGAGACGCCAGGGTCATGGTGTCTCTTCACAGCGATTGAGCACTGACTGAGACATAGGTACTGGACAAAACCTTCCAGTACATGTCTCCAAAAAGAGGCAGGTTGAGAATTGTGAATGGAGGTTGCCAGAGAACCAATGGGCAGAGGGAAATTCTCCCAGGGCAGAGATGACAATGATGATGGCATCTCAGCCGATTTCACGTCCCTGTTACATACAGATCGGGGACATTGACCCAGATCAACTCACATATATGGTTCTTGGCACAAGGGATGGAATGTTTCCAGACTCTGTGGCTACACCACTGAAAGTTATATGATTGGTCCTCTCTGAGAACAATCTTTGTTAACTATGTATACACACAACACCCCCCCCACACACATACCCCCACCACCACTCACACACACACACAGACACACACTTAGACACAGACACAGACACACACACACACACACACAAAGACACACACACACACACACAGACACAGACACACACACACACACACACACACACACAGACACACACACACACACAGACACACACACATACACACACACACACACACACACAGACACACACACACACACACACACACACACAGACACACAGACACAGACAGACACACACACTTCAAAATCATCAAATCTTCTCCATACAGAAGAAACATGCTAACAGACACACAAAGAGACAGACACACAGACAGACACACACACAGACACACACACACACACACACACACACACACACACACACACACACACACACACACACACACACACTCTCGAACTCCATGACACAAGTGTAAAGGCCAGAGGATAGATAACTCCGTGCAGTGACTTTCTTTTTTTACCTTCACATAGGTTCTGGAACTTGAAATCATGCCATTTGGCCTTTATGGCAAGTGGTTACCCCTACTAAGGTATCTTGCTGGCCCCAAATATTTAGTTTTAATTATACACAGTGATTGTACATGCTTATGAACATAACTTGACTTTTACTGTAGAAGTACAATGTGTACTGATCAGATCAGGGTAGCTGGCAAATCCTTCACCTTACACATCATTTCTTTGCACAGAAACCATCCAAAATTCTTATTAACTATTTTGAAGTAACTATGTTAGGCATAGCCTAACACCTTAGTGTGGTGACTTGAATGAGAAATGTCCGTCTTATCTCAGGCGTTTAAGCACTTGGTCTGCAGTTGGCATTGTTTGGGGGAGGTTTATGTGGTGCAGTTATGCTAGAGGGAGGATGTTATTGGGGCTGGGCTGTAATTGTCAAGGAGATTAGTCCCATTAAGGAGAGGCCTGCTTAGGCACTGGATTAAAGGGAAGGATGTGCTCATGGCAGACATATCCGATAGAAGCTTCCAGATTGTTAAAGAAAGCCTAAGGCATTTTCTAGTTCTAGAAAACAACTGAAAAAAAAAAAAAAGCTGCTCTTGGTGGGATTCAAAGCGTGTGGACCTACCCAAGCTGGCTGTGGAACTTGGCAGCGCTGTCTACACAGTGCTGGCTTTAAAAGTCTGAAGGATACAAGAGTAAGGCAGTGGGTTCTTCACAATCTATGGACCCACCGAGGCTAGGCAGCACGAAGCAGGGATTCCCTGCAGGGAGGTGATCCTAGCCTGGCTTACTGCTGCTGGGATAAAACACTACAAGCAAAAACAAGTTGGGGAGGAAAGGGTTTATTCGGCTTACACTTCCACATTCCTGTTTGTCACAGAAGGAAGTCAATACAGGAATTCAAACAGGGCAGGAACCTGGAGGCAGGAGCTGATGCAGAGGCCATGGAAGGGTGCTGCTTACTGACTCGCTCCATAAGGCTGCCCAGCCTGCTTTCTTATAGAACCTAGGACCACCTGTCCAGGGATGGCACCAACCACATTAGGCTGGCCCTCCTTATCAATTACTAATTAAGAAAACGATCTACAGGCTCGCCTGCAGCCCTGTCTTATAGAGTCATTTTCTTAATTGAGGGTCCTTTCTCTCAGATGACTTTAGCTTGGGCCAAGTTATCCAACACAAAAGCCATGAGGGAGGCAAAAGGCTATGAGAGGCTATTGCATGAATCTGTGAAAGGTTGTAGTGGAGATCCTAAAATATTAGAGGTTCCAGAGTGGTGAGACATCTGTCTCAAAGAACTGCATTTAGGGGGAACCATCCCAAGAGAGATGCATACTGCAAGCAGGAAAGTTACTAGAACAGAGCCATCTAAACCCTTTGACACTGAATGTGGAACCACAGGATTTAGAGTTTGCCCTGCTGGGTTTCAGTCTTGCTTTTCGCCAGTATTTCCTCACTATATACCTAGTCCTCTCTTTTGGATTGGTAAGATATATTCAGTGCTATGTTGGAAGAATGGGGTCAGCTTTATTTATAATAGGTTACAATGAAAATTGGTTTGAGTCTCAGATGAGACTTTGGACTTTTAAATAGTGTGGGTACTGTAAAAACTATGGGGACTTCTGAAGTTGGAGTAAATGTGTTTTGCCTAATGCTATGGCCGTGGGCCTACGGAGGCCAGGGGGTGGAATGTGGAAGTTTAAATGAGAAATGTCCTTGAGGCTCAGGTAGCTGAACTCTTGGTTTGCAATTGATGGCACTGTTTGGGGAGGTTTAGATGGTGGAGCCTTATTGGAGGAAGAATGGCACTGGTGGTGGTCTTTGAGAGTTGTAGAGCTCCACCCCATTTCCACTTTTCTCTTTGTTTCCTCCTTGGAGTTTAAAGATGTGAGCTTTGAGCTTCCTACGCCTGCCACCTGGCCTGTCATTGTCTCAGGGTTTCCATCGCTGTGAAGAGACACCCCTGTTTTGTTGGGTGGGTGTTTCGTTCTTTGGTTGCTACTGCCCCATCTGAGTCCTAGCCAAGAGCGATTGCTGTGGAGGCCACTGTTAGAGAGCAGTTCTGGGTCCTGGCCAAGTGTGGTGGGTATAAGGTCCCACGCAGATGCTGTTCTGCAGGTGGGCAGGGAGTCGCCAAGGAATGGTAGGAAAGACCTGGGGGCGGGGCAGGCTGGCTCCTCACCAACAGGCACAGTCCCAGATGGATGCAGGGAGGTTGGGAGGTGGGGCTCAGGCAGGCAGGCAGGCTGTAGCAGGAATAAGGTTAAGTCTGGAGTGGCTGAAATGGAGGACAAAGGTTCCCAGCCCTGTGTTGTAACTCTGGGTCCCTTGTAGAGAGATGTTCTGTGGGTTGACAGAATCAAAAGGGACTGGAGATGGGCTGGAAGGCAAGACTGAAAGGGGTGACAGGAAAAATTAGAGTTGTGGAAACCCTGGGTCCACACCAAGAGGCTGTTCTGAACCTTTGTATCATTTTAAACATTCATTTAATCCCAGATTCATTTGGATCTTTTCTCTTTTTCCTAGTCTAGCTAAAAAAAAATTGCCAATTTTGTTTCTTAAAAAAGTTCCATCTTAATTTCATTGCTCTTTAATGTTTTGTTTGGTTTTGTTTTGAGACAAGGTCTCACGCAGCCGAGGGTGACCGTCATTTTCTGATCTTGCTGGCTTCACCTCCCTGGTGCTGAGGTGAAGGTGTTGGCCACTGCACTTGGTTTGTGTGGGAAATGGACTTTATGGATTCTAGACAAGCACCATAAACCAACTGAGCTATATCCCCAGTCTGGGATTTTGTTTATTTATTTAGTTTTTTTCTTTTATTCAGAGCTGAGGACCGAACCCAGGGTCTTGCACTTGCTAGGCAAGCGCTCTACCACTGAGCTAAATCCCCAACCCTTGTTTATTTTTTTTTATTCAATTTATTTGTATTTTAAGTGTCTTTATTTCTTTCCTTCTACTACTTTTGAGTTTGATTTATTAATACTTCTTAAATTGTTTCATTAGGTTATTTGAAACTTTCCTATAAATTATTCATATAACAAATTCCCAATTCTTGTCTCCTTCATACCCCACCACTTCTCCTCTTCCAGTTTCTAGGGAAATGACTGAAGTAATGTCATCTTGCCCTGGTCCTGCTCTGACTCTATTTTGTGATTTTCTGGGGGGAGGGGTTTAACCCTAGATTCCCAGCCACATTCACCTTGGTGACACACCAGAAGAGGGCATCAGATCCCATTACAGATGGTTGTGAGCCACCATGTGGTTGCTGGGAATCGAACTCAGGACCTCTGGAAGAGCAGTCAGTGCTCTCAACCACTGACCCATCTCACCAGCCCTCTTAGTACCACATTTGAGATGCCCCATGATGCTCGGTGACCCTGACCACAGTGCAGATGCATAACCAAAATAATTGCTGTAAGGAACCAAAATAATGAATATATATACAAAGGGTCTCTGACCTATGCTTGACAATTATGTCACTGTGGTCTGTGCTTTTTGTCTTTCAAAATCTTGTACTCTGAGTTCTAGCACCAAGACTTTTCTCTGACATTAGCCTGTCCTTGCTAGAAGGACTCTCTTTATTCCTAATTGAGTTAATGAGTGTGGTATTCTGTAACTTTCTCACCACACCAGCTAGTCCCTTCTGCTTTCATGTATTTAAAAGTTTTTATTTTTGTTTTGGTGACTTTCTGTTGTTTCCACAAGTTCTTTTGGGGGGACCTCAGGAGAATGTGTGGGGTTTCTTTGCTACCCTTAGGAGTAAGCCACTCGGGAAAGGTTGTTGAGTTGTTTCTGAGGCTCATGTGTTGTTGCTCTCCTGGGCTTTGGGACAAGAGGATCAGGGTTGGTTGTCCTAAGAATATGTGTGACCAAGTGGTTGCTTCCAGAGAAATGAGAGAATAAACGGGGTACGTGGCTGTTTTCTGCAGCCACATGGCAATATTCTAGACAAAAAAGGGGGTGAGTTCAGTCACTAAACTCTTCCTTTGGGGAGTGGTATATTTTGAGACAGAGTTTCCCTTTAGTAGAGTATCCCTGGCTGTCTTGTAATCAGCTCAGAAGAGACGCCTGGCTTTAAACTCAGAGATCTGCCTGCCTCTGCCTCTGGGGATCTAGGATTAAAGGTGTGTGCTACCACTGCCCAGCTCATCACTAAACTATTTACTGGAAGCATCTTCAGGCCAGGTAGCTCAGCATGGGCTGCTTATGCATCTCTGGGCGAGAGGATTGTAGGCTTATATCTTTCAAAACCTACTCTAATAAGGGTTCTTAAACACTTCAATCTCCCTTATAGCCCACCGACCAAAGGTAGGAGAGGAAGATGGCTGATAGGACAGGGTGATGTGGACCTGCTTAGAAGTCATTCCTTAGGGCAACTCCAATCTTCATGGTCAGCAGTCCAGCCCACTAACAAAGCACCAAACATGAGTCAGCCGTAGTGGCTTGATCCAGAAGAAACCGCAAGGCTCTGCCAACTGGCACAACTCCACTGAAGTGGCAAGAAGCAGCCAGAACACCACCAGAAGTTCTGTAGTGCTTTTCTCTCATGAAGTTATGACAAGTGAAGATCAGAGAAGAAAGCAAGGTGAACCAATCCCAGAGCATCATCAGCAAAGACCAGCGTCGGAGAAGCCCAATGAAGATCAGGCAGGCAAACTAATGCCAGAGTGTCTGCCACTGTCTGTCAGGTTATACTTACACCCTCCCCAAAAATCATGTGTCCTCTCAAGGGTCAGCTCCAGCAAAACACCACATGCTGCCACCAGGCGCTTTCAGAAAAACACCTCACATCTGTTCTCAACAAAACGTCCTCTCATAAGACAGTATCCAGAGAAACACCACAGTTTCTTCTCTGACGAAACCAGAAATTTCCACTTCAGAGGATGGGTGGGAACGCCTGTCTGGTTCACAACCTAGGTCAGCTCCGTCATTCCACCTCTCTTCTAGATGGGGAGAAGGATCCTGGTAGCTGAAAGATAAGTTGGAGTAGAAGAGAAACTGTGAGTGGCTGGCTCAAAAGGGCACAAGGAGGGGCCAAACGAAGTCATGTCAAGGTATTGTTCTGAGCCAGCGTAGTGGTGAGGTAAGAGAACCCCTTTCCTTCCCTGTGGCATGGATAAATGCAAATTGTGCTTGGAAACAAGGAGACTCTATGACTCTATGACTGAACCAGCAAGGAAAGTGAGAAGATGGTCGGGAGTGGCCTTGGTGGCAACAGAAAAGCATTCGGCATCCCCCAGTACCAACCTCCAGTGGGTCCCTAGCCTCTGACTGGAACAAAGGCACAAGAGGATGCCTGGAAGTCAGCCTACCCTCTTTCTGGAGCCTTTGTTTCAGTGTAAACTGTTGTGTGCTAGTTTGTAAAGCTTGGGCTCAAACTCCATTTCTGAAATAGCCCAATCACTAACAATGAGGATTTGATCTGTAGCCTGAATTTGCTTAACTACATCAATACTTAGTCATTTCATTTAGGGGCTGGCAGGGATTATAGGTAGCACAGGTAAAGCGTACCATCCCCGTGTTAGTATGCACTGCAACACACTCTTAATTTTGGGCCTAGCTGTTTTCCCAGTCTCATATCTCTGTGTTTGCAATGGCAATTAAGACTGGAGGTAGCTCGTGGTGTCCTTGAAACTGAGGGAGAAGAGAAATTATGACTCTAAATAATACGAAATGATCCTAGTCCTCACTGCAGTAGAAGCCACTCAGGAAAGTTAATTAAACTCGGAAAATAGGCTGCAAGATAATTAAGTTGAGGACTAATTTTACACCGCAGGCATTCTATATTGTTTTTGCAAGGGTCCAAAGGAACATGAGATAGAAAATCTTCAGGTCGTGGGCTTGATTCACAAAGAATCATTACCAGTAGCTAATGGCCAGATAAAATGGTAATGTGTATTAGGAAAATTATATTTAGTAAAATAAAAGTAATAATTATGCTATGCATATTAGACATTTAGAGTTTCTTCTAGCTAGCTACCAGGGTGTCTAATACAGCGAGCAATAAACACACATGGCCCAAGACACACGACTTGCTGTATTTGTTCTTTTTTCCTTTAAATCTTGACAGAGGAGGCTGACCGTGGTGTTTTCTACCAGGGGATTATTTTTCTGTTTTAAGGAGAGGCAGCTTGATACCTTTCCCCTTAAAATAAGTGTACCTCTGTGATATGGGGCTGGGAGAGGTGAGGCCGAAAGCTGACCGTGTGGGAGGGGTCTATTCACAATGACATTCATGCTAATTTCTAACCAGGCATCATTAATGCAAGCTCACTACCACATCATCACCTCATTGACCTATCACTTTCGAGTTAAGATATTTGAAATTTACATATTTTGATACTTATATTAATATTGACTAAATTTATCCTGCTGAACAAAAGATTCAAAACTTGATCCTACTGCTCAGAAACACACTGCACAATGTGGTTTTTTTTTTTTCTTCCTCTGTAGCTCTGTCTCGACCCTGGCCTAGGTCTGCATATATTTAGATCCTAGGAGTGGAGGTGGTTTGGACCGTACCTTCTCTGTGATAGAATAAGAACAAAGCCATCATTTCTCATGTTACTTCCCATCCCGGAGTGGGTGTCGCAAAGCCTTACTGTCTGCTGTTTAGTGCCCCGTGGTTTGCCAAGGCATCGGCAACTAATTGCAGTTCAATCGTCTGGTGTTTAGTTTTCGTATGACTGATGTGAACTTGGCATTGGTTTTGAACAAAGCACATATTTAATAGTTAACTTGGGGTTCACTCAATTCCTCTCATCTATTTTCATTTTTTTAAAAAGCAACAACATCATTGTCAGGGCTGGGAATGTCATCAGTTGGAAGGTGTTGTTCTAGCAAGCGTAGTTCAGTCCCTAGCCCCACATAGAATTGGGTATGGTAGCATAGGTCTATAATCCCATCAGAGGTGAAGGCAGGGAGGATCAGAAGTTCAGATGACTCTTGGTTACATAACAAGTTAGAGGCCAGCCTGGGCTACATGAGAGCCAAGATGAACAAACCAACCACTAATGAAAACAAAAACAGAACACCAAAAGGCTTGGCACAATTATCCTTCAGGACACTCCATCTTTAAGTATCACCTGATCCTCATTTGCCTGCAAAAGTAGACTTCCTCACGTGAATCCCTTGAGGAGCAGGACACCCGGTACTATGGTGATGACAGTCTCTCTTCACTAACCTGTCATTCATCAACCTGGTGTGGGTATTAAGAGACAACCTGCAGGAAACTACTGACTGTCCTTGGGGCTTCAGCTTGGCTTGGTCTCCACTGTCGATGGGACCTAGTTAGACTGCCATCCTTCCTGTTGTCTGTTTATATTGATCCAGTCCTGTTCCTTTTCCTGTCTTCCCTGACTTCAACAGGTCAACTGGACCCCAAGTCTTGGTTGGACTCTGCAACAGAGTCCCGGGCAGACTTCCCACAGGATTTGCAAGCCAGTTCCCATGGAGAGTCTCTCTGCAGACCTACCAGCTGTCTGCTGGCCTCCAGTCAGGCCTCTGCTCTGGCCTCTTTAACTTACTGTAGCCATTCTTATAACCTACGCATACACACAAAGGTATATTTACCATGCAACATGTATTGTGTGACCTGAGAGTTAACTCTGGCAGTTAGGATCAAGATAAAGGGACCTGTGTTTGCCTTCACCAGATGTCAAGGGAAATCGGAACTATGACAAATTGTACCCAGTGAAACTGATACAGTTTGTGTGTTCTTGTTCAGTAAGTTATTTTGTAAAAATTTCAAATAAACTTTGTTATGAAAGTTTGCAAAGAATCATGTACCCAAAATAACCAGACCCCAAATCTATACATCTCAGTGAATGTTTATACAGTCAAATTCGCCATTTGGAAGGAAAGGTATGGAGTTCTATATTGGTTTGTAGGTTTTCGTTACTGACTATATTTTATGCAGTTAATCACTACCAAAAATGAAAAATCCATGACAGAATTAGAACTAGAATTCAGATGTAGAACAGTTAATTCAATGTCATCTTTTAACACGCGTGCCCATTAGCTGTATTTGGTCCTTCCTCATGTTTAGCCTTCTTTCTTTTCTGTTCTTCCTGCTATCCTTTCCCTTCATTTGTTTACATATGCGTTGTTGGCTGGACCACACCGAGGGAGAACTTGCACTTTTCCCCCCTGAGATTGTGTGACCCTGGCACTGATGGCCGCACAATGTGTCCTACCATTGTTAACGTCAGACTTCGGAGTGTCTTAACTCCAGGAAGGATATTCAACATATCCTCTTAATATTCAGTAACGAATGTGGCCAATTTCAGATTTACTCCCTGAATCTGTGCTTAAAAACATGACCAGCAGCGATTTGCAGCTGTGCACACAGGACAGTAATAGATTTCGCTGTCTTGCCTCAGGGGTGTGTAAATTTCTGCGCTCCCTGTCACACTGTTGATAAAGGGATTTTCAATGGGAAGGCCATTTGGAGGCTTTGTGTTCACCTATTAGAGAGATAATGTTTTAATTAGAAGCACAGAGGCTGTTTTCAGGGCCTTTTCTTTTATTGAGCTTAGGACTTTACTACTGGTGACAGAACAAAAGGATTCTGGTCCCCTGCGTAGTCACTTTCCTGGTTGTAAAACTATTTGGAATCTATGAGGAAAGACTCATTCAACCCAAACTCAAACCTCCAATCTTACAATTAAAACCTCTGTGCCTCCTAGTCCTTTTGATCACCACCCAGGGAATTGAGAAGAGATACACAGAATGCGGTAGAGAAGATACACAGAGTTTTCTATAAGAAGGAGGAACACTCTCAAGGGCTGAGGGTGAACAGTGGAGCTTTGTGCCAACATACGTGTGATGATTGATATCGTCAACTTGATAGGATCTAGATTCACCAAAGAGACAAGCCTCCCGGAGTTCCTGTGAGAGATTATAGCTAAAGGTAGAGTCTGGGCATGCCCACAAGAAGTTACCTTGCTCACCCTAAAGTAGTACCATTCCTTAGCTTTGGGTTTGTGGTGGTTTGAATATGGTTGGCTCAGGGAGTGGCATTATTAGGGGGTGTGGCCTTGTTGAAGTAGGTGTGGCCTTGTTGGAGGAAGTGTGCCATTGTAGGCATGGGCTTCAAGATCTTTATCCTAGCTGCCTCTCTGAGTTTAAGGCTTCTCTGAGTTCAAGGCTTGGCACTGTGAAGAAAGCCAAGTTACTAGCATTCACCATTGGTGAAGCCTAGTTGCAGCAGAAGACTCCAGTGTATTGGAGATGCCAGTACAGTGGATTGAACACCAAGGACAGCAGAGTGTGGAGTTGAGTCAACTACAGCCTAGAGTGCTACAGAATGCAGAACTGTAGATGTGACTGAGATCCTTTGGAGGATCCCAGAAGATTGTATGCTGATCCCAGACATCGGAATAAGAAGCTGGGAAGTTTAAGTTGCCTTGGATACCCCAAAATGTTAGAGATGTCAGAGATGTGGGATACCTGCCAAGGGAAGCTGCTAACAGGGAGTGGAACCAGCCTAAGAGAATGGAGTTTGTTGTTGATGAATGCCAGACCTGCCAACAGCAGTCAACGAGGATGAAAGGAGTTAGAGATCTGAAGAGCTCTTTGACATTGGACAGGGAGATGTGGAATTTGGAGTCTGCCCAGCTAACTTTCCATCTTGTTTTGGTTGAGTATTTTTGACTTTATATGGGATTACAGTTAAGAGACAGAGTGAATCTTAGAATAAATAGGCTTTGAACTTTGGACTTTTAACATTGTTGAGACTGCTATAGACTATGGGGACTTGTGAAATTGGATTAAATATAATATTTTGCATTATGCTATGGATAGGTATGGCCTCCATAGACTCAAGTGTTTGAACAAGCCTTTGGGGACCAAGGAGTGGAATGTGGTCTTTTGAATATGTTTGGCCCAGGGGGTGGCACTATTAGGAAGTATGGCCTTATTGGAGTAGATATGTCCTTGTTGAAGGAAGTGTGTCACTGTGGGCATGGACTTTAAGACCCTTGTTCTAGCTGCCTGGAAGTCAGTCTTTCCCTAGTGGCCTTCAGATGAAGATGTAGAACTGACAGTTCCTTCTGTACCATGCCTGCAGGATGCTGCTATGATGATAATGGACTGTACCTCTTAACCTGTAAGCCAGCCCCAACTAAATGTTGTCTTTATAAGAGTTGTTTTGGCCATAATATCTATGACCATGGTATCAGCAAAACCCTAACTAAGACAGGGTCTGAGGCTGTATAAAAAGGAGGAGCCTATCTGAGCATGAGCATTCATCTCTCTAGGTTTCCTGACTGGATACAGCATGACCTCAAGCTGCCTCCACCAGATACCATCCCCAGCTATGACTCTATTCTTGAATTGTGAGCCAAAATGAACCCCTTTGTTCTTAAGGGTGCTAAAGTTTAGGCATTCTTTATACTATTTCTAAGGTACTAGACCTGGCAGCTTCCCCCAAAGGACATTTTCCTGCCCAGGAGATTGGCAGGCCTATTTGGATGAACTCTATCTTAACGTCTTTAGCATGCACTACTTTTACATATGAGCGAGTTTCATTACGCTATTTTCATGTGCATATATTATATTTTGACCATGTTAACTCCAGGCATGCTCTCTTGCCCTTTCCCACTCTCACCTTTACCTTCCTCTTCCTGGCTAGGCTTTCTCCTGCTTCCTTTGTGTATGTGTTTGTGATCTAATTAGTTTCATTACGGCTGCTCATAGGAATAGGGAAGAAAATGGGCATGGGCATCTATCTAGTGGCTGCACCACTGAAGAAAATCTTTCTCCCTCCATAGCTATGAGCTGCCTAGAAATCTTCAGGGATGAGGGGGGCCTTAAGAGCTCTATTTCTACTCTACGACAGAGTCATTCTTATGAAGGTAGTTAGAACTTGAACTTAGAGTTCATGAGTGCCACTGCTGTGTTGTTCCCCAAAGACAGCATTCCATGTTTTACCCCGTGAAGTTTAATGGGACTATCACATACATTTATCAAAACAACAATGGTAGCCTCTCCATTAAGACATATAGTCCATCTATTGGCTCTGGACTAGGTTTACAGGGCTAGGTGTGAATTCTCTCCTGGAGTGTAGGTCTTAGTTTCAACCACAGAATGATTGGTTACCTCCATAACAGACTCATGCTAATGCATCCGTAGGAAAACTTGCCATGCTAGTCAATTAGTGTAACACTATTTGAAGAGTTGTTGTTCTCCTCCTCCTCTTCTTCCTCTTCCTCTTCTTCCTCCTCCTCCATCTCTTCTAATACAATCTCCTTTTGAGACAGTGGGTCATTCTGTATCCCTGGCAGGCATGAAAGTTACTATGTAAATCAGGCTGCTTCCTCATAGAGATCAATGTGTCTCTGTGTCTGCTGGCGTTAAAGGAGTGTGCCACCACACCCAGCTATTAAGAGAAGTTGGTATTCCTGTCTTCTTAACAGAAAGCCTCCACACTGATACCAATCCTACTAATTTTAGGACCTCAGGACTTTTTAGGTTGATCAGAATGTTGTGTTTCTTTTAAGAGACCAATTCAGATCCTGTTATTTTTCTTTTTCTTAAAATTAACACACACCACATATAATGGAACTCAGTAGTGACATTTTCACAGATGGACGTAATATTTTGATCAGATTAATCTCCATTCCTTCCCCACCCCAAGAAGTTAACAGCCCATTTTAAACAGTAACCAGAGCTCTGCAGGAGCAGTCCTGGCTTTCACAAGCTGATGCTGATGAAGGGGAAGGGTCTGTCCTTAACGACCTTCAAGGTTGCTAACATCTAACTAGCTCTGTAAATACTCTGGGAAGTGTGTGAAAAGATTGGAGATGGGTCAATGGTACTTTGGATTGGATAAATGAAGAGGTAGTGAGGTATCCTCCTTGGAAGTGACCATCAGTCAGGAGGTCGAGAATGTAGCATGTTTGGCAGTGAGAAGAGGTTTATTGTAGGACTGGGTGGTCAACAGCTCTGTTGTCCTTGTTTGAGACAGGATCTTACTATGTAGCTACGGCCAGCCTGGAACGTGCTATCTAGATCAGGCTGGCCTTGAACCACTGCTGCTTAAATGTATCTCCTTCTCGAGGATACAAAGGAGAAGAAGCTATGCCGTTACCACTTGGGGTAGGCACACACATCTCTTGATTTGAATGTAATGAGTAGTCACACTTGTGTTGCCTAACACAAATGCTACCCTTCTCATTGGTGGCCAAATGGCTGAGCGCCTGGCACATGCTGCTTGGGACTAGCCCAGCTCTCCTACTGATTGGAGACTTTACCTGTTCTCATTGTACGTGGGACTCAGGGTCATCAGCTGTAGAACATATAAATTACATAACCTTCAGAGCATGATCCCCAACACAGGGCAACATCATCATCCCATGCTACCTGATTTTAATAAGCAATGCATTGGCCAAAAGTAACTCAAATGTGCAGAACCAAGTCTCTGTTCTTTGTCCCACAGTCATCCAGTTTTGCATTTGACTGGTGGTAAGTTTCTGTTACCATTAGGGGTGTCTTCCCCTCAGATGCTGACAGGGCTCTTCTGTGATAACAGCCGTGGCTGTCCTGAAACTTACTCTGTAGACCAAGCTGGCTTTGAACTCAGAGAGATCTGCCCCTGCCTCTCAATTGCTGGGATTAAAGGCGCGTGTCACCATGCTGGGCTTCTGTGCTTACCTTTATACTTAATGTGTCACTGAACTCATGCGCATGTGTATACCTACTAACTTTAGCCGCGACATAGTCGACGGTGTAAATTTACCGTAACTTATTTTACTTCCGTTAAAGGGCATTAAGGTTCTTGTAAGTTTTGAGTCGTATTTATTACACCCTGGCCATATGCTGTTTGCATATATCTGAGGATACATTTCTAAAAGGGGAACTGAGTCAAAGGCTGTGTGCATTGTTAGATTTTGTAGCTGTTGCCAAATGGCCTTCCACAAGCTTCTATTTACAGTTTTCACAACTTCTGAAAGCTGCGTTTGGTCCTAAAATAGTATGTTATCTAACTTTAGAGTATTTACCACATGGAGTGAAAAGTGGTCACTACATAGCTTTGGTTTTACGTTTCTTTTTCCGTGAATGAAAAGATTGAACATTAAAAAGTATTTGAGCCAGGCAGAGTGGCCCAGGCGTTTAATTCCAGTGCTTGTGAGGCAGAGGCAGGAGGATCAGTATGAGTTCGAGGCCGGCCTGTTTGAGAAGCATTCTTATAAACTTCTGAAAACTAGTCTTTCATACGCTTTGCTCGTTTTGATGCTTTTGCTTTCATATTAATTTGTTATTTGCTTTCTTGAAATACAAAGTGTGCTATGAAAATGGAAGCATGTACATGCGAAATTCAAGTTATGGATAAACTGAACAAGCTTATGTCTCTCACGTTCTGACTTTTTAGGTATCACAATCCTGTTTTATTTATTTATTTATTTTTGGTATTATTTTGGTATGAGATGTGCATGCAGATGCCCCTTAGAGAGAATGGGTAGGCTTGCCATTCAGTTTCTGTTTATATGGATATCACCTGCCATATATCCATATATCCATATATATATGTATGTATTTTAATAACTGCATATATACACAGTAATGTCTTTGCAATTCATCTCAAGAGATCGTAGGAGATGAGGAACGTTCAGATCACCTCTCACCCATATTTATCTTTAAAACTTAAAAAAAACACCCCACACTTCTTTAACATGCATTATATTGATCAAGTAAATATACATAAAATTAAAATCTTCTTATGAGCATGCATGTGGCTGCCCCAGGCCAAGGGAAGGAGCACACCATAAAAGTCTTTGGGGACGACAGCCATATTTCATTTAATCAGCTCTTCGTGAAGATGTATTTAAGCTTTCTCCTGGGGTGATTTGGAAGTATATCCACAAGTGCTTTGGCGTTTGTCTTTTCAAAAGGTGGACAGAGCCTAATTTCCCCTGAGTGTGGGTCAGATGTGGTGACTGGCTTCTGAAGGGCAGCAGGTGGTAGAAGGGAAGCTTGTGACTTTTGGGTAATACAGTAAAAGGCATAAAACTGTGGCTTCAGCCTTGATCTCTTGGGTCACGTTTGATGGTTGCCATGTTTCAAATCATCCCCATGGAGAGCAGTGCAGGCTGTCATCAAAACCGAGGCCAGGGCATGGGGACAGAGTCTTGTAATCCTAGCACTTGGATTACTAAGGCAGGATTGCAAATGTAAGGTCTACAGAAAAAAAACCCACATCAAAACCAAAATAAAATAAAAGACAGACCAGGAATAGGTCACTGGCAGAGAGCTTACCTATGCATGAGGCTCTGGGTTCAGCCCCAGAGCAGCGTAGTTGAATTGTGCTCAGCACACAGAGGGGGCATCTTGGATGCAGGTCCTCTAGCATCTTTAATAAAGCCACCAGAGCACTGTAGCTCCAGAGGGTACCTCCATTGCAAGTTCCTGAAAGACGCTACTTTAAGTCGCTGTCCTAAAGGCCTATGATGAAACCACAGCACGTTTTCCATGTTACCATCTACAGAACTGAATCACTGACAGCTGATGCTTATCAAGTTTTATAGCTCAGTGAGGGCACCACAGAAAACGGAGCCTCAGAGCTGGTGGCCGTGAGGAAGGACGGCTCTCTGCAGATGGTACTCTCAGTGACTTAACAAAGCCCCATGCTTGATGGGCTCTGAAAAGAGCAGTTGTACTGAGTCAAAGGAAGGGGCTAGGGTCCACTGAGAGTCAAGGTGAGCAAGGCTTGGAACAAGATCATGGTAACACTGAATTTAGATTGAATAAAATAAACTCATTTCATTTGTAATTCATTGTAAATACAATGATTTCCTCCTTGATACATATATACATATATACACATATACATATATGCACATATACACATATACACATATGCATACATGCACATATATACACATGCACATATACATATATACATATATGCACATATACATATATGTACCTATACACATATACATATACACATACATATATACACACATATATACACATATACATACATGCATACATGCACATATATATACATATACATGCATACACACATATACATACATGCATACATGCACATATATATACATATACATGTATGTACATATACACATATACACACATATATACATATATACATACACATAAACATATATACATATATGCATACATGCATATATACATATGCACATATACATATACACAATATACATATATGCACATACACATAGATGCATATGTCTCTTTGTTGAGGTATTGGAGACCGCACCATCGTGCGTTCAAGTTGTGGCTTGCCCTAAAGTTACTATATTTTGATGCTAATTCCACTGCCCCAAGAACAGCTGCCTAGTCACATACTCAGAACTCAGGTGACTTTCCAAAGTTGTGGCTGTGCTCTGGTGTTACAAAGAGATCTTAAAGATTGTGATTAAAGATTGTCAGTGTTACATTGACTAACTCAAACTTATTTGTAATTAAGAAAAAATCAAACAGGTAGAGATTGTTACAGGATTTACAAAGGATTGATGAGGTTTTAGAACTTGTGAGAGCATTACAGCTTGTTTGCTTATCCAACTGCCATTTCAAGATAGATTTAGAGGATTATTTTTATACAATTTGTTTACGTCCTGGCGATTGTGAGTTTTCATTTCGTGAGCTTGCTTATAATTTTAGAGAGCCCATAAAGTGATATCATTAAAATTTTTACTAAAGAATGGCTAATAGCCTTATATTATGTAATTTTGTCGCTTCTTCAATGTAAGAAGTTAGAACCTTGAATCTTTCAGTATATATGGAAATTTTTACTACAAACCTTTGCTCTCAGAATGAGCTTTAATATTTGGGGAGTAGCTGTTGCACTACTCCAGAAAAGAATATTTAAAGCTAATTATAAGCTACTAAAGATATGTTAATTGGCTAAGTACCTCACCTTACCAGAGGACTTAGGTCTTTATAAAACTTCAGCTGTGTTAATACAGAATTATAGGCTAGAGTCATAGAAGTATTTTAAAAGGAAACCTGGTAAAACATACCTTATTCCAAACAACAATCAAATTGGTTATTACAAAATACTGATATCTGGCCTATTACTTATACAAATTTTTCAGGCAAAATTGATAATTTTACTCTTTACATGCTTTTGTATTTACTGTAAATTTATACATACAACCCATAGGAAATGCGCTTAGTGTATTTATAGGTGGTTCATCTAATGAAAAGGTTACATATATGATTAGATCACTTGTTTATTCTCTTGAGTTTCTGCTGCTTCAGCACAGCTTATTAAATTCCATACTTTAGCCACTGTTTTTAAAATGTTAAAAAAATCAAGCTTTCAATTCACATACTGATAGCCAATGTGTGGCTTGTGGTTTACAATTGATTTCAATTACTTAATGCTTTATTAGAGACAAGTTTTCTACATGAAATCAGTGAGTGATTTCAGTGTGAATTGCCTGACAACGCACTGTCCTTTCAGTGCTCTGGCTCAGACAACTAAATAAAACCATAGACCCAGCTCTTTGAAAATGATAATGGAGTTGATATAAAAAGAGGAAGACTCCATTTGCTTGCTTTCAATTCCCAGCCTCACCCTGCCAGTTCAGAGATTTCTAGTACGACTGAATCTGGACAATATTTACAGGATTTGACATTTCTAATTAATGCTTATGTTTAGATAAATAAAGTTTGTGAGGTGCTGGAGAGATGGCTTAGTGGTTAAGAACACTAAGCTGTTACTTCATAGGACATTTAAGAACTCAAACTAGATTGCCTGGACCCCTTAACGAGGGAGGACAATGATACTAGACAGTTTATACCTTAATAAATAAAAAGGGGGAGTTATCCCTGTATGCTAATAATACTCCTTTTATTTTCAATTTTAAAAATTTGGATGCCAAAGTTTATGGCACCCTACTACTAGGCATACTTCTGCCTAGGTGAAATAGAGAGATCCACTTATTGACATGTTCCTGTCCAGATATTTTATATGGGGAAGAGGGAATCTTTGTGTTTTTTCTACAGGATGCTACAAGAGTATGCCAGCTGCCAGAGGTGGTTGCTGAGACTTGCTGATCCTGGTTACATGAAGATTCAGCTCTTGTGGTTCCATTGTCTGCTGGTTGTTCCAGAGATCCTGAACTGTCCTGGGAAAGACCTCGTTATTTTCGCTGCTATTGTAGCAGCCTTTACCGCTGCAGCCATTGTGTCTGCAGTGTCTGGAGTTACCCTCCCCCCATTCTATTGTTAGGCAAACACAGTGGGTGAACTTTCTGGAATAGTTGTTTACTATTGGGAATTCTAAATTTTATTACAGGAGCGGTTTGACCATGGCCCTTGATGTTATGGCCCTTTGGCCCTAGGGCCCTTGTGCTTCTTTTCACATGCTGAGGAGAACCAATAAGGCAATGTACTTGATTAGGTGCCCCCTACTTATCGGGAGTAGGCTCGACTTCCACAATCTCCTAAATTATTATCATCTGGCTCCTACTTTTTCGCCCCTGGGCTCAAGTAAGGGGAATGAGAAGATGACCCGATGTAGTTTCCTCAGTGATGGGCAACTTCCTCTGACCCTTGACCAATCTAGACACGGACCCTTGAGGCGACAAAGGTGATCCCTATGTCAGATAGGCTGGGGTTATGAGAGGCTCGATCCTAAGACAGAGGTGACTCACGCCCCTGTTTAAACGCACGGGCCGGTCAAATGCTCCTCTGCCCAGTTTCTCCCTCCTTAAACACACACAGTTAGCCCAGAACGGTGTGTTACAACATAATTTCATTCCTAACCATTGGGGTGCAGTCCTAACTGCAAGAGTGGCTCACCATGGCCGAGCTGGGCACTCTGTGAAGCATGTCTGATCTCTCTCAGACCACTACTTCCACCTTATGGTTTTTTATAAAAGAAGTACGGAGGAGTTGTGGGAGCCATATTGGATTTGGGCCTGGTTTCTTTGTCACTGTCTGGCCTTTGTCTTAGATTGTGGATCAAAAGCCTCTCCCTGTTATTTAGGGCATAAGAAGTTTACATTCACGGGATGTTTTCAGCCGGAACAAGACCCTTCTGGGTCTCCAACAAGGTTTGACCCCTGGTGAGCCCTGCCTTTACATGTGGAAGCCTTTTGTTCCTAGTCTGGCCAGGTACTTCTCACCTGAGTCAGAATTAGGCTGGCCTTCCTGGTTATTTCCCTAATTTATTCAGGCCACATAGTCGGTCCTTTGTTACCGAAGTCTCAGCCAGGGTTCCCCACTGTGTTTGGCAGATACCTGCTAAGTGCTGTACTTTGGATATATAGTTGGGTCAATAAAGAAACCAGAAGCGCTCTTCCTCTTCTGGCTTGACACGAATAACCTGTGTGTGTGTGTGTTTCTTTCATCCCACAGGCTTTCGCCCGTCGGTGCAGGCGCCGACACACATATACATATATATGCATATATATACACATATATACACATGCATATATACATATACACAGATACACATACACATACATACACATACACACATACACAGATACACACACATACACAGACAGATACACACACATACACACACATATATTTAGAGCTGTTAACCAAATTTACATGTTATTTTTCATAAAACAAGGTCTGAACAAGTATTGTCTTTGAAACCTTTGAGTCTTTTAAAGTTGCCTCAGTGATTTTATTTTTTTGTGAGAAAAATGCTATAATAGTGTGATGCACTTGATGTTTCCTTTGTGAGAAACTATTTCTATTCCCATCGAGTGGAAGAGTAGGAAAGGAGAGTCCTTTGGCCCGTGCCACATTCCCATGTAAAAGTAAGGCTTGATCCCTGTAGGTGACATCTGCCATACCTGGTACCCTTCCCCAAACCATATACGTACACACAAATCCAAGATGTCTCATCTTCATTTCACAAATCCAAGATGTCTCATCTTCATTTCCTTCAGCATATGAAGAATAAGTGAGCTTTCCAGTTGATTTCAGGTTCTTGTAATATCTGTTCAGATAACTAGGAAAGTTTAGATTCTTATTGGCTCTGAAGGCCGATGAAACAAAACCAGGAAACGCTTCTGTGTGCAGGTCTAGTTTGCTCATCATGGGATAGTCAGGAAGCTGAGAAACCTTTCTGATCGCTTTTACAATATAAAACTTCACAGCCATGCTTTGAAAAATGCAAGTGGGCAGTCCTTGTAATGGCAGGGTATTTTTTTTTTTTCTGGACTAGTTCTATTGAAAACAGACTTTTCTCTGTCCTCAAAAGTATCACTATTTAAGTTTATGAACTAAAATTTCTATTATAAACACAATCTCTGTGTTTTTCTACTTTCCGCAGCCATATAAACACTACTGCTGGAACTGCCTCGTGAGTGAAGCCATAGGCTTTGAATAACTCCTGTGTTTCTCCAAATAGAAGGGTTTTTCTTTTTCTCTTCCTTTTCAGTTAGTACGAAGCACAGATACAATTTTGGCCGAGGAGTGTATTCAAAAGACAAAGTCTTCTAGCTGCAGCCTTTTTCTTCAAGGTGTAGGGAAACCTTTTCCTCCGAGGGCTCCTGAACTGACGTTGCTTTGCATAAGAAATTGGAAGAATTCTTCATGTTTCTGCAGTGAAAAAATATATTCTGCATTCTACAAGACATGGGAATCCTCTGGGTATAACCCTGGCACCCAACAACCCTGTGCTTGACATACAAATTAGAGTTATTAAAGGAGAGGACCTCTGTTGAGAAAATGTCTCCATGAGATCCAGCTGTAAGGCATTTTCTTAGTGATTGGTGAAGAGGGCCCAGACTGTTGTGGGTGGTGCCATCCCTGGGGTGGTGTCCTGGGTTCCATGAGAAAGCAGTCTGAGCAAGCCAGGGGAAGCAAGCCAGTAAGCAACAGCCCTCCACAACCCCCGCCTCAGCTCTTACCTCCAGCATCCTGCTCTGTTTGAGTTCCTGTCCTGGAGGAGAATCTCATGAAATCCTTTCCTCCTTAACTTGCTTTTTGGTCATGGTGGTTCATGACAGCAATAGAAACCCCAACTAAGACAACCCTCAAAATGTTTAACGCACCTCCCTTATTTTCCCGGACCTGTTTCATTCTTCATGCACTCAAATTTGTTTCCTAGTACAGAAGAATCCATCCAGGGAAGAGTCAGTCGCAGGATTTATTCATGGCTGGGAGGATCTTTGAATTCCTCAGGACAGAGCGTACGTGGGGATTGTATTAGGACTGGCTACAGTGTATTTGAGATCCAGCTAGACATTAAGAGCTTTGGGAACTAAAAGAGGGCTAGGGTGCAAAGACAGTGTGGGGACTGAGAAAACAAGAGAGATTTTGAATTGGATGTTGTAGAACTTATGCTTGCGACAGAAACTTGGTATATTATTTCATGCCTCCTTCCTTTGTCCTTTCCGTCTTCCCTTTAGCCACGCCCCCTCTCTGTCTTTCTTTCTTTGCCTCACCTACCCCAGGCTGTTCTCAAACTTACTATGAAGTCAGGGATGACCCTGAACTTCCAATCCCCCTGCTTCTGATTTTAGGCATTCTTCATACTTGTTTTACATAGTGTTGGGGATCGAAGGCTTGGTGCACGCTAGGCAAGCATTTCGATCGAGCTACATCTGTAGCCCTACAACATGGCTTCTTACGAGGGATTCTTTGGGCTTTACTTAGTCAGATCTTTCTATATATAACCTAATAACCTGTGTAACCTGTAACCTATAGCCTATATGTAACCTGTGAGTTACACATCATTTTCAAAAGGAAGCTTTAAAAAAAATCCAGTCTGCACTTAGGATATTAGACAAGAAAGGAGGTTTTGCTGGGAACGTAGACCAGTGGTTAAGAACTCGCCTGACTTCCACAAGGCCCCGCTTTCCATTGATAGGTGAAGTGAACGGCTCTTCGAATATCTTAAAAGGGATATTTAAAGGCTTGTGAGCAAGCAAGAGAAACAGAGCATACTGTTCACAGGAACATGGCTAAGAGAGTCTCGTGCTCTTTACTGTGAATATCAACAAATTATGTTTCACTGAAGGTTCAATAAACTTTTCCATATACTCAAAATGAAAGACTTGGTACAGCATCTAAATATAGCATTCTAATTTATCCGGAACCGCCTTTTGATCACAACTGTGAAATTACACATAGCCAGATGGTATCCTGAGTTTTATTTTTTTCTTTTTCCTTTCTTTCTGGATTTCATGTCAGTTTATTTTCTTCAGCGATGGTTTTCTATCTTCACCTCTTCCCTTATTTTTTTTACATTAAATTCTAATTACTCTGATACAAGCATGCTCTTCTTTAAACTCTAAAATTAATTAATTAGTCCCAGCTCCTGTTGGACAGCATCTAGTCTCATGGTCTCTACAGTCCACTAGATGCCAGCACTGTACAGGGCTATTAGGTAAACCTGAAGCCCTAACACTAACTTGTGTTATTTTAAGAGTCAATACAGTTAATTTCGGATATCGTTTATCAATTTCTTGGTCAGTTGATTCTCATTTCTACTTCTAAGTTTCTTCTCCTTGCTGGCAGTAGCATCACTAATGAAGGTCTGTAGATAGGAAAAATTTCTCTTTTGAGCCTTTCTGAATCTGAAATGTGTTATTTTTGTCTTCACTTTATAATGTCAGCTGCTTCACAGTTCTTTCCTTGGTGGAACACTCCATTAACTTCTGCTGCTGATATTTCCCCCCTGTCGTTGATATTCTAAGATGTGTATGGCCACGCCTGTGGTTATTCTCTTGGTGAAGCCTCTTCATTGAAAGCACGTAAGGATTTTGAAATCGGGAACGTTTTCTAGCTCCTCTCCTCTCTCCCAAGTTGGAGGCAGTGTGTAGTAGCAGTCCAGTAAGAGCTGTGACCTCAAAGAAGCATTGTCATTGGCGTGGCCATGTGCTGGAGCCTGAGAATTAATTGTGAGGGCTCAGCCATTTTGCCTCATTAACAATGTACCAGAGTATGGACTTTTAAAAGACACCGATTCTTCCTGGCACTCAGGCAGAACTTAGATCTTATGACTCGCATCTTTCTTAATTTTATGTGCTTCTCTGTGATTATCTTTTATTTAGATTATTTTTGAGAATTTATACATAAGTACTGTTCCATTCATATCGATTCTATTCCTCTCTGTCCTTCCTTCAACACCTCCCATGTCCCCACCCCACTCCCTGTAAAATCTATGACCTCTTCTTTATAATTACATATAGATAGAGATATGTGTATGTATGTGTGTGTGTGTATGTATGTATGTATGTATACATCTTTTATCCTCTATCTATCCTCTTATCTATAACCCCTGAATTCATTCAGCATTACTCCACATGTACATGTGTTTAGAGTGGACCACCTGGGACCCTAATACTATCAGGGGCTCATCCATGTGGAAACTGGTTCTCCATCTCTCAGCAGCTGTTGACTGAATGCAGCATTCTCTCAGGGTTGGACTGTATGAAAGTTGTCCTGTCCACATTGGTATGTCATCTGGTGTTATCATGATGCGGTCTTATTTAGGCAGGCATATGGTTTGGATTACATAGGTAAAAGCTTTTCTGTCATGTCTAGAAGGTACTGTGTAGCCACAGGCATCCTCCTGGTCCCTGGGATCTTACAATCTTTGTGTCCTCCTTCTGTAACGGTTTCTGACTTTCAGATGTAGGGTAATGCAGTAGGTATGCTCATTAGGCTAGTCATCTCATGTCTTTTTTTTCTCTGCAGCTTGACCACTCGTGGATCTCTGTAGTAGCCTCCATCTGCTGTAGAATGAAGCTTTTTTTGATGAGAGCTACATTGATCTTTGGTGTGAGTATTTAGAATAATGGTTAGCCATTGGTTAAGGAAAATGGCGGTATAACGTTCTTTAGGGTCTCTGACCTCTTCATGCTTAGGAGTTTGGCTAGGTTTCTGGTACCGGAAGAGTTTCCTCCTATGAAGTGAGCTCAGGGAAGTCCCTTTAGACAGTTGTTAAAAGTGCGCTGCTGAGCCATTGGTGAGCCTCCCGGACTGGTTAGTGTGGTCTGCAGGCTTTACACCCTGGGGCGGGATAACTGATTGCTTTCCTCCCTGGCAGGTTGTATACGCCTTTGGATATCCTGTGAGCCAGTCCTCAGGGAGGCATCTAGGTCAGTTCCAGCTTGATTCTTCCAAGCCTTGAGTCCCAGGAATGTGATAGCTTCAGAGCAGGGTCTTGCCTTTGAGTTTTTTTAGCAGATAACCAATGGCAGTGACATTAGCCTATATTGATTTGTAAGTCTCTTGAACCGCCTGACCAACAGACTCAAAGGGAGGTTTTATTGACTGGTAATGAGGTTTTGTTTGATAGTCTATAACTTTTTTGGGGGCACATTATCACCCCATGTAGCATAACTCCACTTAAAAAATATACATACATACATACACACATGTATATATATATACATGTATATATACACATATATGCATTTATTTATATTATATATATGTGTGTGTGTATATTTTAAGAAAGCTTATAAAATTATGTTTCTCATGGCTTTTACAAACATCTCTAATGTTATTTATTTTACCTTCTCCCCCTCTCTATTGTTCTCCTTCCCCACTTCCTAGTTAAAATTCCTTTCCCAGTTATCACCTTCCTCACCCACTCAGCATTTGCATCTTGCTACCCACCATTTTTTAAAAAAAGGATTTATTTATTATATACAAATAGACTGTAGCTGTCTTCAGACACACCAGAAGAGGACATCAGATCTCATTACAGATGGTTGTGAGCCACTATGTGGTTGCTGGGATTTGAACTCAGGACCTCTGTAAAAGCAGTCAGTGCTCTTAACCACTGAGCCATCTCTCCAGCTCACCTACCCTCTACAATGTTTCCACTCACCTTCCTGACTTCTTCATTCACTTCAGGTTATATACTGAAATCTAAAGATTTGAGGTTAGGATCGGTGAATGAGAGAACATGTGATGCTTGTTTTCTGGGACTGAGTTACCTCAGCATAACTTTTCTAATCCCATCCATTTATATGCAGATTGCATGATTCCATTTTCTTTACAGCTGAATAGAATTCCCCGTGAGCATGCACCACGTTTTCATTATCCACTCGTCAGCTGAGGGACATTTATGTTGTTTCCATTGTTAGCCTTTGTGACTAGGGTGGCAATGATTATGGCTGAATGAATACCTCTTTAATACAGAGTCCCTTGGACATACACCAAGTATAACTATGTGCTGGTTTGCGTGTATGTGGATATGTATTTACCATGGCGCATGTAGAGGTCAGAGAACCTCTGTCAATCACCTTCTACCTTGTTTGAGACAAAGTCTTGTTGTTCATCACGGCGTATGCAGGCCGCCTGGACCGTGAACTTTTGGGGATTCTTCTGCCTCTGCTGCTATCTTACAGTAGGATGATGGATGAGATCCTACACACGGCTTTACCTGGGTGCTACGGATCTGAACTCTGCTTTAACTATTGGACCCTCTCTCCTGTCCTTGCACATTTTAATGGAATCTTTAAATATATGTTAAGACTTCTTCATAGATTTTTTTAAATTTATCTTCTTATTGTTTTTTCATACAATATATTTTAATCATGTTTTCTTCTCCCAACTCCTTCCAGATCCCCATCTCCATACCCATTCAACTTTATGCTCTCTCTCTCTTTCTCTTTTACTCTCTCTCTTAAACCCTCCCCACAAACCCCAAAAATGAAAATATATAAAGAACCAGCAAGACAAAAAAAAAGCTAAAACAAAATAAAATGAAGTAACAAGGACCCTTCCCTCAAATAAATACCCTAAAACTCATGAGTTTTGTTTTGTGTTGGCCAGCCACTGGGTATGTAGCCTGCCCTAGAGTATGGTTGATAAACCCAGTAACACTCCATTGGAGAAAGCTGATTTGACTCTTGCAAGTGGGAATCAGTTGCAAGTAACTTCTTGGTTAGGGGTACCCCATGTCTACGTCTCCCTCTCAGTGTTGGAACTCTGTCAGGTTTAAACCTGTGCAGGTCTTGTGCATGCTGGGAGTTCCTATATACATCAGTCTGTTGTGTCAGAAGACACAATTTCCTTTGAGTCATGCATTGTCTTTGTCACTTACAATCTTGCCTCTTTCTTTTATATAAATCCCAGAGCCTTAAGGGGAGGAGTTCGATGAAGACATTCCTCTTAGGACTGAGTGCTATAAAGTCTGGCGCTCTCTGTTAGCTGCTCAATTGTGGGTGTTAGCGTTAAATCTCCATCTACTATGAGAGAAAGCTTCTCTGATTGGGATTGAGTAACATTCCGATCTATGGTTATAGCAGTGTCATTAGGAGTCATTTTATTGCTATATTCCTTTAATAGAATAATCGTAGTAACTTTTCCTTTAAGACTATGATCTATTTAATGTCCAGTTCTTGTTGACTTTAGCAATACCATGTATGGCTTTCATCTCATGGAATGGGTCTTAAATCCAAGAAGAGAGCGGCTGGTTATTACTATAACATTTGTGCCACTATTATACCAGTATCTTGTAGGCAGTCTGCTATTGTGAGTTGGCACGGTTTGTAGCTGAGTGACATTGATGACTAACTTTCTCCTTTGGTAGTATGAAGAATCCCTTCTTGCACCATGAATGCTAGTCAGTGGGGGTGAAACCTCTACTCAGGTACCAGCTTGATTTCTCTGTGTTTGGTGGCATAAGTCAGGTTGCCTTCAGTGATAGGCCATCACCACTGGGCTGTGGAGAAGAACCAATAGCTTTGGCAATAGTATGTGATGTTCAGTGGTGATGGCGAGGTCTCTCAGACCCCTTTGGCCAACAATTCAACAAGACATAATCCATTTCACTGGAGGTTTTACTTGGTGGCCTAAAATGTTGAGTTGGGGCATTTTCTTCCCCCTTATATGGTGACTCCATTTACATTACCTACATTTACATTAAATGAAGCCTCTTCTGTAGTAGGTTGTCATTTGATCTTTCAAAAGGTCTTTAGTGTTAGTTGCCCCTCCTCTTATTCTCACCTTTACCCTAGTTTCCTATTCCCTTCCCATTTAGCCCTCCTATTTTACTTTCCCCTTTTATCTTTCCATCATATTATGTTCTATTTCCCTTTACTTGGGAGACCTTTTCACCCCACTGGTCCCTTAGTAGGTACCTCACCTCTGTGATTACTCAAATTTAGCATGCCTATCAAACTCTTAAATGCTAATATGCATATATGAAAAATACAATACTTGTCTCTTTGGGTCTAGGTTACCTTCCTCAGAATGATTTTTTTCTCGAACTGTCTATTCACCTGAAAATTTCATTTTTCTTAACAGCGAAATAGTTAATGCACCACACTTCCATTATCCATCCAGCAGTTGACGAACATCTAGATTATTTCCTATTCCTGGCTGTTATGCATAGAGAGAACAGCTATAAACATGGATAAGAAAGCCTTTCTGTCACAGGAGATAGAGTGCTTTGGGTGTATGCCAAGAGTTTATCTCCTTTTCTCATGGTGTGCTTGATATTTCCTCAGTTCTACCCTTCACTTTAACAATTTTCTGTTTGACTAAGTCTACAGAATCATCTATGAACTCTTAACTTTCAGTTATTGAAATAGTCTCTCTTAGATAGAGTTTCTATTGTTGTGGTTAAACACCATAGCCAAAAACAACTTGGCAAGGAAACCATTTATTTGACTTACACTTCCACAGCTCTGTTCATCATCAAAGGAAGTCAGGACAGGAACTCAAACAGGGCAAGAACCTGGAGACAGGAGCTGACTACCGCCCATTGGGGACTGCTGCTTACTGGCTTGCTTTTATGGCTTTGCTCAGCCTGTTTTCTTATAGAACACAGGACCACCACCAGCCCAGGGGTAGCACTACCTGCAATGGGCTGTGCCCTCTCCCATTGATCACTAAGAAAATGTCTTACAGCTGGATCTTTCGGAGACATTTTCTCAATGGAGTTTCCCTCTTTTCAGGTGACTCTAGCTTGTATCAAGTTGACATAAAACTACCAAGGACATAGTCTCATTAGAAATTTGTTCTTAACTGATGGCTTTTTGGGTTTTAATTTATGAGCTTGTAGTTACATCTTTAAGTATTTTTTCTAATGATTTCATTCTTAGAGAATTTCATAACATACATAACATGTATTTTGATCATATTCATTCTCTATTTCTACTGTCCCCTAATTCTTGGATCTCATCAACCTCCTTCTCCTCCTCCTAACTTCATGCTTGCCTCCCCCAGATAACCCATGGTGACTACTTCATGCTGCTTATGTATGCGTGGGTGTGGGGCAACCCACCACGGTCAACCTATCGGGGGCCATACCTTAAAGCCCCCTGTCTTTCCTCTAGCAGGCATTAATTGTTGATAACGTCTCAGTTGTGAGTAGGGGCTCATAAGCGCTTTCCCTATTCATCTTCACGTCTTTTAAAGATATTTATTTTAATCTTCAGTCCTTTAGAAAAACTTATTTTTAGCTTAGTAGGCAAGTAGTTTATTTTCCCTCATTGCAAAATAATGGTGGGTTATTTCAGACCATCAGGTAAATGTTGAAAACATTGAACCCTCTTATAATCTTTCTATACATTTTCTTATATTTGTGGAGTTCTTCTTTTGCTGATACTTGTTAAGACTTACGGTCTTTTACCAAAATTATAACTTTTAAATGTTATAACTAAAATATGATGCGTTAGAAGTCTCATAAGAAATTTTCTTTCTGGTGCTGGGTGGGGTGTCTTAATTAGTAAAGTACTGGTCACGGTATGAGTTCTTAGGAGCAGCGGGTCTAGCGAAGTCAAAATGCTGGTTGCTAGAAGCTGGGTTTGTCACAAAACCTGTGTGACCCCACGGAGACCCTTCCAGAAATCGCATCTCCACCAGGAGCTAAAGTTGATTGGAGAGTATGGACTACGGAACAAACATGAGGTGTGGAGGGTCAAATTTACCCTGGCAAAGATCTGTAAGGATGCCCTGGAGCCGTTGACGCTGGACGAGAAGAATCCTTGGCGCCTGTTTGGAGGCAACGCTCTACTGAGGTGACTTGTTCACCTTGGGGTGCTGGGTGAGGGCAAGTTGAAGCTGGATTACATCCATTGAGGATTGCCTGGAGAGACTGCTGCAGACCCAGGTCTTTAAGTGGGGCCTGATCAAATCTATTCACCATGCCCGTGTGCTCATCCACCAGCATCAGGGTCGGCAAGCAGGTGGTGAAGGTCACATCCTTCACTGTTCGTCTGGACTCCAGAAGCACGTTGACTTCTCCCTCCGTTCTCCTTATGGTGGTGGCGGCCCAGACAGTGAAGAGGAAGAATGCCAAGAAAGGCCAGGGTGGTGCTGGAGCTGGTGACGATGAGGAAGAGGATTAATTCATACCTTGCTACACTAGAAGATTGTCTGGTTTTCTAGTTGACAAATAAAACAGAATTGATACTTGGAAAAAAAAATTAGTAAGGTACTTACCAGAAACGTATGAGAACTTGAGTTTGGGATCCATTACCTCCATAAATATCAAGTCCAGCACCTTTAATCTCAGCATTCTGGTGAGGCACGGACAAGAGGATCCTTGGAGTTTGCTCTCCAACCAATCCAGCCAAATCAATGAACTCTAGGCTCAGTTAGAGACTCTGTCTCAAAAACCTCCGTATGGAGTTGAGGTGGAAGACATGTGATGTCAACCCCTAACCTTCATAAGGCCATGATGTGTGCACATAAATGTGTTCAGACCCACACAAACATGTACATATGTATGTATTCATCACACACATGCCAGAAAATAAAAAGGACAGAAAAAGAAAAAAGTTATTTTCTCTAACAATGGCTCCAGCTTGGTCTTACTGACAGCATGCATAGTCGTGCTTGTGGACCTGCTTCCCATGAGGACATACGTAACACGAGTTGTCACAAGCTATTACTTCTGCCTTGCGATAGAATGAGGGAATACTGTCCCATTCTGAAACTGTGTCTTGTATGCAAGGTCCTCTGTCCCAATTGTACATACATGTGTACTTTAGTATCTGAAGCAAAAGGCATTTCACCAGCGGATGGCTAAACCAAGTAGTGGGTAACGCTAGAATCTTATTGAAATGTTACTTAATGATGGAGATCAAAGGACAGATGAATTGATTTCAGATTGGTCCTTTGGTTTCCCTGTGTTGTCTTTTTACCTTCTAATTTGATTTTGTTTAACAGAATCAAAATTAGATTACATATGACTCACGGAAGAGAAGCATCTTAGATATTGTCTGTCCAAACCCTTGTCATCTCAGCCCCATGGCATGAGGTTTGTTTCCCATATCTTTGTGAACATGGCTTCTAAAATCTACACAGGCCAGGACTGGGTTCTACGTCTTGTGGAAGTATTTCTTCCCCAGCCATAACTGAGGATTTATAGGAAGAAGTAACTCAGATCCACCTGCTAGCTTTAATTACACACCCCTACTTTTGTGGAGATTTGATAGTGTCTTATCATATCACTGAGGCCCTAGTCTCAACACCCATGGTTATACCCAAAGTCCTCGGAGTGCACACACAGCTCCCATTTCATGGTGGTCTTGTCGTCTTGACTTTAATGAAATTATATATGTATACATTGTACCCTTATCAAATTTATTCATTTTACCTTTTTAAGTGCTAGTTGCCAGAAGCAGGGGTGTTAATGTGCTGTCAGTATGCTATTGTGGTACTCAATTAACATTGGTAAACCATGTTCCATTTTCCTACAGCGAAGTTTGCTAGTTTTAGAAAGGTTTTGCTATACAGTTGACCTCTTGGGAGGCATAGAATTTAAATTCAGATGATAGACCTATTTTTCCCCACAGAATACCCTGGACCATATGTTCTTCTAATATTGACATTTTATTTGGCCATAACTGCTGACTTTAGTTGACCATTAGCTGGTTGTTTCCATATTTGAGGCAAGGGATTACTTGTGGCTCCAAGTCCAACCATGCATATCCCTATCACAAGATAGTCCCTGGGGAGGTGAGTATTAGGACAGGGTATTTGTATTTTTATTAGAGGGCAACTGTTTAATCCGTTGGGAGTGAAACCAATTTCCATTTTACTCATTATGTAAAGTTTCTTGTGGAAACACGAGTTAATTGGCTCCATATTTCTGATGCATTTCCACTGTGTTGAGGGACCCTTTATAGACCAGATCCCTTGTAGCCGCCCTATGACCCATCTTTTAAATTCAGATCCACTTTCTTCTTTGAGTTTTCAAGTCATTTTGCTGTGAAGCCTACAGTTTAATGAAAGGAAAATACCATCAGTAGCTTCTGCTAAAACGGATGAGACAAGTCTTTGAGCTGGTGGACTGTCCTTGTAGTCTTTTCTTGGTAGCCATTGATGTAATGTGATCTTTTCATTCTATTAATAATATGTTATGCATGGTCACGTTCCTGGTTAATTAGACTTACAGTTTTCAATTAACAACATTTTTTGATGATACATTATTATCCTTATTAGTGAGGTCATAGACTATATTATAACAAAGACTGAAGACTCTATTGTCAGCATAATCTTGAAAGAGCCATTTAACTTTATAAAATGTATCTGGTGAAGGGACTTCATGCTTGGCTTGATGTATAATTTGACCCTGTAAAGAACCAAGTCATTCCTTTTCCCTTCCTCATCTCTAAGTGCCCAGTACTTGAGAGAATATGATTTTTTTCAGTACAGATCCATAATGCTGTCAGAAAGTGAAATCCAAATTTTAAAAATTTGAGCAGATGAACAGTCAGATATTCATATTCAACAATTTATCGTGTCTTTGGATGAAATTTATAGTTCTATATGAAACTGATTAACTCCATTAAATTTTAATTATTGTTCTAAAATCAATACTCCTTCAGGCTTCAGGCAATTCCATTCACTCAGCTGAATAAAGAGGTAGATTTGGGGTGCAAACACTTTTTTAGTTGACATTAAAAGTCTCTGGTATGTGATTCCTGCCTTGGTGATAATGGACTGAAGCTCTGAACCTGTAAGGCAGTCCCAATTAAATGTTGTCCTTTATAAAAAAATCTCTGTTATGAATTATTGTTATATAATTAAATTTTATTCTTTTTTTTGGATAGAAAATAGTTAAAGCCTATGGTAGGTATTGTGATAGCTATATTTTTTTTTTAAGTAATCAAAAGTCAAAGACATTTATTAAGAAACAGTTTTAGGGGCGGAAAGAGGGCTTATCATTTACGAACACTGACTGCTCTCCCAGAGGACGCGGGCTCAATTCCCAGCACCCACATTGGACAGCTCACGACCACCTGTAGCCTCAGCTCAGGGGATCAGACTCTTTTGCTCCCTGCTCACCCATGTACATATACATAAATAATCAAACAATATTTCAGAAGTGCAGGTTCAAGGGCTGACGTGTGCAGATCAGGGAAAGCTTAAACATTCAAATGGTAATGCTGTACAATGTAGATTCTGTACACGGGCTTTTTATGTTACTGGATAACACTGGCTTTCAGTGTCTCAGGAGTCATAGCGTCACCTTCGGTCATTCTGAAGAGCCTCTGTACCCATGCCAGTGGCTCCTGCCAGTTCTAGTTGGCCTCTGCTAGGTTTCGAGCCTTTCTCTTTTCCAGTCTGTTTTTATAGGCTGAAGTCTCAGCTTGTCTGTAAGGCCTTTCAGACCTCACTTGCTGCCTTTCTTCCCTGCTACACGGATCTGCTGAGATCCGTGGTCCCAGAAATCTTCTTAGGAAGCTGGACGACGATCTGCCTTCTTAAAACTCCTGCTATTGAGTTTTACTCTCTGCCCAAGAGTGAGAAACTATCTTCCATATTCTATCAAATGCCTGGGAAGGAGGCTCTGCGTCCCTTGCAGCAGGAAGTGATTAGAATCCCTGAATCAGAGTTTCCTCTGTAGCTGGTCAATCTGCCTACCTGGTTCAACCGGTGTCAGGAGATGGTGGCGTCCTGTGGGTACCCACCTGACCCTCCTGTCCCTGAATGAGGAATTTCACAGACAAATGGATAGTGGCGGGCAAAGAGAGGGAATTTATTAAGGAAGAATACACTTCCAAAGAAGGAAGAAAGCAGGCCAGACTTGAGAGAAAGTTTAGAAGCTCGAATGGCCTTGTAATTTGTGTCCAAACTTACTGAAGTGTTCCAGCTTACTGAATGGGTGATCTAAGCCATCGTGAGAACTAATGCAGACTTCAGAGATCTCAGACTGAAATACAAAATCACTTAAAAGTACTATATTAAATGTATAGGTGTTTCACCTGCACATATGTCCGTGTACCATGTATACATGTCTGGTACTCATAGAGATCAGATGAAGACTGTGGATCTCCTGGAACTGGGGTTACGGACAGTTATGAGCTGCTATGTGGGTGCTAAGAATGGATCTGGGTCCTCTGGAGGGGCAGCCAGTACTCTTAACAGCTGAGTCATCTCTCCAGTCTCCAAACCTCTTTGCATTCTGACGATTTAGTAAATAGCACACAAGTATAAATCGTTTGGAAACCTCTATTTCGCTGTGTTCTATTTCTTACTGTATATTATACAAGATGGTAGGTTTCAGTATGCTGTAGAAGGAACTTAGCCAAGCAGGCCCAGCCGCTGATACTTACTCCCCGTGACAACTGAGAATCTGCTGGCAGGACTAGAGACTGCTGAAGCTGGATCGGGCAATGGAGCGAGCCAATGAGAAAGAGACAGTGAGACATCTGGCTACTTGAGAGCCAATGAGATGCTGGGAGGGGAGTATAAAGTTTTGCACAGTTCCTGCAACAAAGGAGTCTGCTTTTGCCACTTGCCTGACTCCCAGAGTCTCTGTCATTGACTTTGTACCTTCTTATCCTATCCCCATGGGTCTTGATTGGGGTCGCAAGTAACAGTATGTCATTTTCATACATGTATATAAGGTACTTCCATTTTACCTCTCCCCCTTCCTCATAGCCATAGTCTCCATTCCACAATGTATTTTGTGGTGTATATGGACTGGTAGGTTTCCAATTCCGTCATATAAACTGTATTTAGCTCATAAAATTATCTCCATGTTAGTCTGAACTTTTTCTTGTTTTACTGGGTGTGCTTAAGCAACGCACAATTTTTTTAAATTTAGACTACCATGTTCAGTGTTTGTGGCAAAGGACTCCTTCACAAGCTGATAGAAGCTAGAGCTGATGGCATGTAAATCTTGCAATTTCTCTTAGAATAGGGCAGGGTTCACACATGCGTTGCAACAGAGGGGGCAGATTTGTGCATTTGACCATATATAGTAGATGCCTTTTGTTTGTATGTTGGTACATGTCTTAGGGTTTTACTCCGGTGAAAAGACACCATTACCAAGGCAACTTTTATAAGGACAATATTTAGTTGGGGCTGGCTTACAGATTAAAAGGTTCTGTCCATTATCTCAAGGCAGGATCATGGTAATATCCAGGTAAGCACAGCACAGGAGGAACTGAGAATTCAACATCTTGTTCTGAAGGCAAACAGGAGAAGACTGGTTCCCATGTGGCTAGGAGGCTCTCAAAGCCCACCTCCACAGTGACATCCTTACTTCGACAAAGCCATACCTACTCCTACAAGGCCACAACTCCTCGTAGTGCCACTCCCTGGGCCAAGCATATTCAAACCACCCCAGTACACTTGTGATTTCCCCACTGTCTCACTGCTGTGTACTCAGGTGTATCTGCATTCAGCAATATCTGTAAGATTGCACAGGTTGTCATTATGGCTTAATTACATCCTTTAATTCTGTTATTGCCACTGGCTTTACACTATCCTTATTAATTCCTAACTGTGTTTTCAGTGTCCATTATAAAATTCTGAATGTAAGTTTGGCTCCAGTGAGTGGCAAATAGTAATAAAGTGCAAAAAAGTACTAGTCAGGTGTTAGGCCAGTTTTCCTTCTTGAGTCTTGAGTTAAAATAGCAACTATATCATAAACAGCCAGATTGAGTAGTTGTTGGGGCACTTAGGACCTATAGAGGAGGTCACTTGGGACTGGGCTTGACGTCACGACAAAACAATGCCATCACCTGTGATTTACTTTTGTTCCAACGGGGTGGTATTACCTAAGAATTTTGCATGCCCAGAGGAGGGCTCTAGTTGAGCCTATATGCTTTAAATGGTGTGTCTGAGAACATGGGCCTTAGGGTTTAAGTCCCTCCCTGCCCCTTGGTAGATTTAATTATCAACTTGACACAATGTAAAATCACCTGGGGGAGGAATGTCAGTGTAGGGCTGTCTATGTTGGGCTAGTCTTGGAGAGATGATCTTAGTTAATTGATGTGGCAAGACCCGGCCCACTGTGGCTGACACTGTTTCAAGGGCTGGTCCCCAAACTATGTATAAATGAAAAGCTAATTAAGCTTTCTTCACGGGTGCATTTATTCTCTCTGCTTTGAGATACGAAGCTGCCTCGAGTTCCCACCTTACCTTTTCTGCAGTGGCGGATCGTAACTTGGAACTGTGAGCAGAACAAACCTTTCCTCCCATACATTGCCTTTTGTTTGGGTGTTTTAGTACAGTAACAGAAATGATGTTAGGACAGTGGTGTACAAGTGTACTTGTGCGCTTGTGTGTGTATGTAGGCACACATGCTTGTATGTATGTGTGTACACCTAAGGAGTACTTGGAGTGCTTTCCTTTTTTTAATTTTTTACTTTGTGTGTATGTATGCTCACATGTAGATATATGCACCATGTGCATGCCTGGACCCGTGGAAGCCAGAAGAGGGAGTCAGATTGCCTAGAATTGGAGTTTCTATGTGAGTGGCGGAGAGATGAACTCAGGTTTTCATGCTTGTGCACCAAGCACTCTTACTGAGGCCATCATCCCAGTCTCTAGGGTTTTAAGTCTTGACTCAATCAATGAATGGCTTCTCATCCTTCCCGAATTAAATAACTCCCCTTGGCCACAGTTTCCACATCTGTAAATGGAGGGCTGATAACAGTAGCTGCATCCATTTGGTTGCCTATGGTTACAAGACAGGTTAAAACTTTCATTTAGCTTTAGCTCTGGCAGTTAAACATTGTTCAATAAATGCTACTGATACTATTTTTTTTTTTTTTATCTTCAGTAAGTCTGTTGGCTCTCCTGTCATTTATCTCCCATGGAAGAGATGTCCATCTCATAGGTAGCAATTTTCAAGAGCTAAGTCACCAAGGGCTGGCTCTACCTTAGACATGCTGTATAAGACTTGGGTGATCTTTCTAAGAGCTGAAACCTTCACATGTGACAAAGGGGCACAAGGGAGGTACAAGTCTACATCTCTCAATTAGAAGTCAAGGCTGTTCTGATGTGAGCAGAAACGATAACCTATATGCGGATGGAGTGACACAGATTCAGCACAGACACGTCAAGCTACTAAATGCAAATCTAGATTATCTCATGCAATTCAGTCCTCTAGGGCAGCATTTTAATGACACTACTCTCCTACAAGTAACTCCTGTTTTAAGGTCCGGCCTGATGTTCTTGAATGAGCCCAAGAATTTTACATTCCTCACCTTTCCTGATATTTTCCTATATCAGGAAAACCTGATATAGAAGCACAGAAACAGAACCATATTTCATACATCTGTACCTACTTCTGTGTTTAATTGCTTCTAAAATGTACACGCTCACACATATGCTAAGTCACTTTGGCCTGCATGTGGCAAGTGTGCAGTGTGCAGTGTGCAGTGTGTGTGTGTGTGTGTGTGTGTGTGTGTATCTTAGTTACAGTTTCCATTGCTGTGAAGAGACAGCATGACCAAAGCAACACTTAGAAAGGACATTGATTATAAAGGGACTAGCTTACGGATTCAGAGTTTCTGTCTATTATCAGTGTGTGGCAGCATCCAGGCAGGCATAGTGCTGAAGAAGGAGTTGAGAGTTCTTCATGTTGTTCCAAAGGCAAACAGGAGAAGACTGGCTCCCATATGACTAGGAGGAGGGTCTGAAAGCCCACCCCCACAGTGACACACTTCCTCTAACAAGGCCATGCCTACTTTAACAAGGCCACACTTCCTAATAGTGCCACACCCTGGGCCAAGTATATTCAAACCACCACAGTGTGTGTATGTGTGTGTGTGTGTTTTCTAGTACACATATCATGACATATGTGGTATTGGCCAGAAGACAACCTGATATAGAATGTTAGTCCTTAACTTCGATTTATTTGAGACGTGATCGCGTCTTCGCTTTGGAGTACATCAGGCTGGTCTGGCTGCTCCCATCTTGTAATAGGAGTACTTGGGTTACAGAAGCATGCTAACAGTTCCAATCTTATCTGGGTCTGGGGGATTCAAACTGCTATTTTTCACACTTGTGTGACGAAGACTCCTCCCCTTCATCCCATCTCTAACCCTAAAAATCTCATTTAGAAGGAACTACTCCTGAGGCCATAATAGCAGTGCTAATTTCTAAGCAGAACATGGATTTCTTGTGTGATTTATTTTATTCAATGGAGAGATGGTGACAGTTGAGTTGAAATAAAAGTTATTTAGTTTTGGCTGTGTGGTATAACAATTCTCCTAATCTTATCTAGGCATCAGAAATTAGAGTATACACATGCGAGTCTGCATTTGAGGCAGGAGGTTTGGGTACCAGTGAATATCATGTCTCCTTCATTATTGCTAAAAGAAAATTTGTTTGAATTTAACATCAGGCAGAAGCACATACTGACAGCTCACAACCCCAGCACAAATATGTTCCCCAGTTATGAAAATATCTATTATCTTTGGCTTCTTGAAACACAACCAATTGTTTTAGCCCAGAATTCTGTAATCTAAAGACCAATCTGAAGGTCTTTAAAATTGTCTTTAAAATTTTGTAAACAACTTTAGATAGTGTGAGCTTTTTTTCTTCTTCTTCATTGGACATAGGTGAATGTTTTGATTCAGAGGTCGGCCCTCCTGTAACATAAATAATCTGTCGTGGTGGGAGAAAAACAAGGAGAGCTTTGTGTTTCTTACATGGGACTTAGGGCAGGTGTGAAACATTTCTTGAAGTATTATCCTGGGCAGAGGAAATTAGTGCCTGAATACTCAAGGTGATACCTCACCTCAAAGAAAAACATTTCTACCCTTTTAGACAGAACTTATGTGAGGTCACTCTCTTAACCTTGATGAACTCCAGCATATCAGGGGGGGATGTTATAATTAAAATCTCATTTCACAGCAGCTGATTAGGCTTTGATTCACAATTATCCCGTCTTTCAAAAGCCTCGTCTATCTGAGCATTTGGAAAATGTGATAGCTTCATTATTTGTTATATTTCCAAAGTTAGAGCTTCGGAGGAGCGGCACAAACTTTCCTAATCATGCAGGAAGTCATGAATAAAACATGCGTATCCAGAATTTTAAATTAAAGTAATTAGACCATATTAGAATCCCCCCCAAAAAAGATTTAACATCCATGTCAATGTGGAGAAAGATGCCCTTCATTAAACCCTCTCTTCCTGCCCAACATTTTAAACTGTCACTTTTAATGTAGAATAAGGAAAATAATTACTATGATCATGATGACTTTTTTAAAAAAGTAAATGTTAGAAAATTCAGACCATAACATTTTTAGACTCGAGAGATTTTTTTTCCTATAAATTATTTGAAATT
Organism: Rattus rattus; assembly: GCF_011064425.1. NCBI lineage: Eukaryota > Metazoa > Chordata > Mammalia > Rodentia > Muridae > Rattus > Rattus rattus. Next base: position 75,613,511 of record NC_046168.1, on the reverse strand, counting down.
GGATAAGCAATGTATTGAAATTGACACCAACATTCCAGGACTCTCAAAAGTAGATGGCGTTCTTCATCATTGTCTTTAAGGCTACCAAATAAAGATGTGTGTGTGTGTGTGTGTGTGTGCACGTGCATGTGTGATCACATTGTCTTACCCTTGATGAATGATAACACACACATATATGCAAACACAGCTAACTGGTGCCTGGCTTGGGGGAATCTTCTCAGGATACAGCCCTGTTTGGCTGTACAACGCTTCCATCTACCCCAGATGTATCCATCTCCTCCACAGTGGCAGCCCTTGGCTATTGATTTCTCCTTACCACACAGTCTAGAAGAGGGTCCCCATTGCTCATCATGCCAATTCAGCCTTCCAAAGTAGAGCTTTCTGTGTCTGTGCCAGATCTTGAAGAAATAAGATTCAAAAATAAGGTGTGTGTGTGTGTGTGTGTGTGTGTGTGTGTGTGTGTGTGTACTCATGTTCACACACCTTTGAGTACATGATTACGGATGGCAGTGCTCTTGCATGAGTGTGAACATGACCGTGGAGGCCAGGGGACAGCCTTGGCTGTCATTCTTCATAAGCCATCTATAGTTTCAAACAATTTTTTTTTAAAAGACAGGGCCTCTTGCTGCCTGGCATGCACCATTTAGGCTAGGGTGGCCAGCTCAGTGAGCCCTAGAAAGCTGCTGGGATCATACACGGACCATGAAGCCCATTTTAAAAAAGTAAGTTATGGGAGATGGAATGCAAATCCTCATGCTCCCAAGGAGAGCACTGGACTGGCTTAGTTCTGCGCCTAGGCTGGGAAGAGCGAGTTGATGATTATACCCTCTGCAGTGTACACTGGCAGAAAGGAGTGCGGTAAAGAGTTTATTAACCAATGGCTGACAGTTTTGGAGAGCCAGTTGGCATCAAAGGGATGATGACTTCTTTGAATGCACAGAATTGGCAGCACTCGTCTTATCTGTGTTTGGAGTCATCAGAGTTCCCAGAGAGATCATCTCTTGGGCTGAGATGACCTGGCCAATAGAGGCTTAAGTAAAATGTTATTATCGCCAGTGTCTCTTGCCTCTCTGAGAAGCCATGCATGTTCCGTTTCACATGTCGTTTTGAGTAGAAGGATGAAGCTGGTAATTATTCGTTCATCAAACCACTCAACATTTGAGTGTCTGGCTTCAGACAGATGACAACCTAAGTCCGGGGGTGGGTACTGTGAAGTAGAGTTGGGAACAGGCCTAGAAGTTAGGATGGCTGCTTCTTACTCAATCTCGACACCCTTTCCCCCAAGCTCACTTGGATACAGCAAGGACAGGGGTGGGAATGCTGGGTAAATTTAGAGCACAGAGGTAGGGTAGTTCCTAGAGGTGGGAACACCAAGCCATCCTCAGCTACCTTTGTTGTGAGAGGTAGACAAAGGGTTCACCCTCATAAAATATACTTGATCTTCATGAATTTGCTCTTGGAATTGCCCAAAATGGGTGGCAAGGGAGTTCCTATGATGGAGAGTCCTGAACTACCCTGAAGTGGGGCAAGTTGGGATTTTAAACAAAGTGTAATAGTACCGTTTACATCGTCAGGGATTGGTGCTTGCCCATGGGATGGGTCTCCAGTTAGGCCTCTTATTGCTTGGCTACTGCTTCAGTCTCTGTTCCACCCCCTCCCTGCCTTTCTTGTAGACAGAATAAATTTTGGGTGGACGTTTTGTGGGTTGGTTAGTGTCCCTGTTGCTCTATTGAGGCTCCTGCTTGGCTACAGGAAGTGGCCTCTTCAGGTTCTATATCCCCAATGCTATGAGTCACATCTAAGGTCACCCCTATTAATTCTTGGGTCCATCCCCTATTCCATGTTTCTGGCATATCCTCAAGATGGTCCCCACTTAACCACTACCACCAGCTGCAGATTTCCATTCATTCTCCTGGCCCTCTGGTCATCTCTCCTGTCCCTTTCACACCCGATCCTAAACCCTCCCATCCTCCTCCCCTCCCTTCTCCCACACTGTTCACTCCCCCATCTGCTTCCTAGACTACTTTATTATCCCTTCTAAGTGAGATTCAAGTATTCTCCCTTGGGCCTTCCTTCTTGTTTAGCTTCTTTGGGTCTGTAGAGTGTCATGTGGCTATCCTGTAGTTTATGGCTAATATGAATGAGTACATACCATGCATGTTCTTTTGGGTCTGAGACAGGAGTCTAGCATGGCTGGCCTCTTAGAGGCTCTACCCAGAAGCTGACTCAAATAGATACACTCACAGACAAACAGTGGATGGAGTTTGGGGACTCTTACGGAAGAGTTGGGGGAAGGATAGAGAGCCCTAAAGGGCGTAGGTATGGCACAGGAAGACCAACAGAGTCAACTGACCTGGATGGACCCTTGGGGCTCTCAGAAACAAACTACCAACCAAAGAAAGCCTATATGGGCTGTACCTAGGTGCTTTCCCGCCCCACATGTAACAGATATGCAGCTTGGTCTTCATGTGGGTCCTGAACAACTGGAGCGGGGGTGGCTATTCCAAAAGCTGTTGCTTGTCTGTGGGATGTGTTCTTCTGTCTGGGCTTCCTTGTCTGGTATCACTGGGAGAGGATGAGCCTAGACCCACAGAACTTCATGTGCCAGGGTAGGGGTATACCTAGGGAGGCCTCTACCCTCTGAGAGGAAAAGGGGAGAAGGATTGTGGAAGGGAGTGACTAGGAGTATGGCTGTGAGTGGAATGTAAAGTGAATTTAGAAAAAGAAAGAAAGAAAAGCAGTAAATTCTAGGGTGACCAGCCTGCAGCAATGTTTGCAGGGCGGGGGACTTGGAGAGTGATATAGCAAATCTGTGATAGAAAGTGAGATAAAAGGTCTGTACCTAGATCTCTTCCACAAGCGAGTCAGGGCATGGAGTTTGTCAGCTTAAAGAATTCTGGCACATGGGCTGAAGAAATGAATTTGCAACTGAGAGAGCTTGCTGCTTTTGTGGAAGACTGGTGTTTGGTTTCTAGTATCCAAGTTTTAGTTGAAGACACATGCACACATGTGTACACACATGCACACACAACATATATGTATGTATGTAAAATAAAATAAATCTTTAAACAATTTTTGGGTCACAGCAAGAGTCAGTTTCTTTCAGGATTTTAGGCAACAGCCTAAACATGTTTTTCAGTATCTAGAAATGTTACATCCCGTCTTGGGCCCAAGGCTGCTGGGAAAACCCTGCAGTTGCCAAGTTACACAGCACTGGAGGTACCCCGAGATTTGGGATGGGGCTTACCACAGCATGGGTGTTAGATTAATTTACAACTCTGTGTGTGTGTGTGTGTGTGTGTGTGTGTGTGTGTGTGTGTGTGTGCAACTGTTCCAGTTTTTCTACCAGAGGTCCAGTAGCTCGGGATACTGTGTGTGGTGGTTTAAATAAAAACGACCCCTATAATGATCCCTATAGAATCATAGGGAGTAGCACTGTTGGGAGGTATGGCTTTGTTGGAAGGAATGTGGCTTTGGGGTTTCAGATCCTAAGACAGGCCCAAAGACTCTCTTCCTGCTGTTTGGCCATCTAGATGTAGAACTATCAGCTCTTTCTTCAGCACCACGTCTGCCTGTGAACCACCTTGCTTCCTGCCATGACGATAATGGACTAAACCTCTGAACCAGTAAGCTAGCCCCAATGAACTGTTTTCCTTTATAAAAGTTGCTGAGGTCATGGTGTCTCTTCACAGGGACAGAACATTGGCTCTGTGAATCCTAGGCAAACCAGGCCAGTTGGGCATCCTTTATGTAAGCCCCAGTCAGAGATACCATCCGACACTTAACCCTCCTTCTTAAAGGAAGAGCGGTGTGGTTTGCCGTGCATGAGAGCTCTAGAGAAACTAGTACTTCCAGGCACGTTTGCCCTGTAAAACATGACATTGTCTTTTGCCATGCCGTTTAAAATACTCTTCAACATTTTACATAGGAAAGTCAAGAGTCCCAAGAAACTGCAGAACATTAAGGAGACTGAATAGTGGACGAGCTCATATCCCATTTGGGAAAATGATGGATGATGAAGTCTGTGGGAGGTGTTTTCAAAGATGAACAAAAGGCAAGATGAAATAGAGTCCAGGGAACCCGAATTGTCACGGGCTGTGGACTTTGGGGCATTTGGCAGAAACAAACAGTTACAGCAGCAGACCAATGGAGGAGGGAGGACGGGGAGGCCATGGAGTCAAGGTGAAGGGTGGGCTGATTTAACACAGGTGCCAATTGCAAAACTGTGGGGGTAGTTTTGTTTTTAGTGGCAGCCTAATGGATCCATACAAAACCACAAAGCAAATCTGAGAGAACTTATTAGCATTTTCCATAGTGAAAATGGATTGAAAAAAAACAGGTGCCAAATATTTTCCAAGTGATTTTCCAAGTGAAGAGGGATGCCCTTGAGAGGTCGTCTTTATTAAATGTGTACCTACAAATACCAGGAAGCAAGGACACACTCTCCTTCTCCCCTTCCCATCGCTGGAAGGGCTTATTCTCCAAAAATAGCTTCAAGTCGGGAGGTGTCAGTCAATCGTTCAGATTCAATTCTGTTCCGACTTGGTGCCCAGGGGGCTCGGCATGCATTAAAGATATGCAATGATGTATAAAGGGTAACACTTCCTGTCCCCGAGTAACCTCGTCTAGTTGGAGGAAGAAAGACTGATGTCAGTGCAGAAATTATCAAGTGGATCTCAGCAGATCGGTACATGGCCAACTGAATTAGAAATTACGAACCTGGTATATTGCAGCTCTCAGACTGCTGTCTTTATTACCCAGCCTTGGCTGTGTACATAATAGTCACCTAAGATGTAAAATGGAAGGCAAATTGCTCTTGCAAAAATGCTTCACACTGTCTTTATTTTGATCACAAATGCATAAATCACAGGATGCCTCTTAAATGTTCATCGTGGGGGGACAGTGTAACACAGCCCATTGAGCAATTCAGAATGATTTGAAATCTCACCTAAAAACACATCTACTTTAAGGCAAGGGAAAATTCCTTTGGGAAGACTGAAATTGATTTGTTTTCTATATTTTGTTTATTAATTAATTAATCAATTAATTAATTTAAAGACTCAGATGTTTCTTCCCTGTGTTTGAAAACTGCTGTCTTGCCCATAAACTTCAAGAAGTTTTAACTGAGCAGGTGAGACTCAGCTTACATAAAACTTTGAAGAAAAGAAAGAGATAATACTTTTCAACTTGGAACCAGAGAACATTTTTCGGGCTTTGAAGAACATTGAAAACAACTTCCAGAAGGCATTTTTTTTGAGCTCCAGAGCCCAAAAAAGCAAAGGCAAATGTCCTCAGGAAAAGCGCTCTCTGTATCCTCAAGGACTTTTCAGTGAGGGGATGTTGATCTACACGGATCAACATAGCAAGTGACCTGCAGGGTACAGTCAATGCATCAGGAAGAGAGTGAGTGTCCTAAGAATGCTTCTTGGTGCATAATTCTAAACATTGCATTCCAGTGACCCATTTAGCTGTAACAGAACCATCTCAGCTCTGACTGGGGAAGAGTTAGCTGCACGTCTGGACCAGGAGCAGCTTGGTCCCACAGTGGATGGAAATGTTGGGTGAAAATGAGGGAAGGGCATTTCAGTTAGCAAAGCTGCTTCCCAGCAGAGTGGAGCAACCTCTGCCACACCCTTTAGAGCACCCAGAAGGGCTGTTCTCCTTATGATTTGTCCACCATCAGGGGTCCAGAGAGAAGCAGGCTGAGGAGGCATGCTGGGGGTACCATTGGAAACACAGGTGTCTACAGCTGCACTCTTTCCTTCATGGTTGATCACACCTCTGGATGCCATTAGATGTCAGAAGGAAGGAGAGAGGTTGGAGAACCTCAGGCTGAGAACTCAAGGACTTGCCACATGACCTTGTTGAAAAGCTTTAAAGTTGGTTTTTAGATTTACTTATTTACAATTACATTACTGAATAGTGTTTGTGTCCATTTGTATGGTGCCTTAGGAAGCCCAAAGAGGCCGCTGGATCCCATGTAACTGACATTATAGGTGGTTATTAGTAGTATGACCAGGGCACTGGGGGCAGAACTCCAGTTCTCTGCAAGAACCATATGAACTCTTAACTGCTGAGCTATTTCCTCAGCTGTCTAAATGGCTGCACCCAGCCAAGTCAGCTTGGAGAGCATTGGCTTAGAACCAGGTTGTGTGGCCACCTATACAAGGGGGAGAGTAGAAAGCATTGAGACAAGCCATCTGTAAAACCCAGGCAACGAAAGGAGCTTTGGCCTAGAATGGTTCTCGTACAGCCGGGTCACCAGGTCTTGATTTGCCTAGGTACTTTTTAGTCTTTCTAAGTTTGGAAGAACATGTTCTCATTTTCCCAGAATGAGCCAGTTTTATACCTTACCTCCCAGCACTCTATTTAGTATTTATCATATATTTCTCTTTTCACTTGATCATTTTAGCTTTTAGATGAACAGCATTAAGTAGGCCTCCATTTTGCGGTGTATGGCACATGCAAGTATCAGCTTAACAATGGATCTGGTGTCTGGCCTTTGAGAAGAGCATGCTTGGTTAAAATAGGTGCTCTCTTTAAAGTAAGGTGTCTTTGCTCGTTAGTGACCAGGAACAGTCCTCTGCTATTTTGGGTGCTGGCGCAGAAACTGTTGCACCTTTGACTTGACATAATTAGTAAGCTAGGCCGTGACCAGTGATTGGTCTGGGACACCACGGAGCCACTAGACATTGGTCAGCAGGAAATTATGAATTTGGTACCTGTGAAACTGGTGCTGGGAAGACAGGAAGTGCATTTGGTCAGCATTCTGGATGGTCTTTTACAGGGAGTTCGTTGTTCATTTTATGATATAAATCCAAACCTGATCATTTGATGGCATAAGCAACTATGTAGCCAACTCCAGGGAGTGGATGGAGGAGCTCCAGGAATGGGAGTCTAGGTGTAATAAAAACTAAGTACTACAATTTTCTTAAGAAACTAAATAATGTCTGGGTGGCAAATGCCCCATGAAGCTATAGTGGTACCATTGACCACTAGAAAAACAGAAGGTCTTGCCTGGGGAGAGACAATGACAGCCCTGCTCATTGGTGGTTTTGGAAGGCTGTACCCACAGATGTGTGTAGCCATGGGGTTGTCGTTACTCTAAGGAGGATGAATTTTCTCAGATTAAATGAGTGGTCTGAACTTAACTTGCAATTTTTCAATCGCAATTTTTAATTCTTTTGTGTGTGTTCACATAGAAAAGTCAACCAACGAACAGCTTCTAAAGTACTGACTCCATTAGCAGAAGAATTTTGCCAATGGCTTTGCTAAATTAATATTTTCTAAGTGTCACCATATGCTGCAAATAGAAATCTATTAGCTACTTAGTTTTTTTCCATCTGTAGATTCAAGGTCAGTGGTACTTCTTTGCCACTTTAAGAAAATGAAATAGGTGATGTCGTTGGTAATGGTGTTGTATGATTCAACTAGAAAGTTAGACAGTGAAGAAAACGTTCCTATTTGCACTCATGATTTGAAAGAGAGTGTTATCGTGGTACACAGATTGACATAAAATGCTTTTACAAACTTAGGGATCCCATGAGGCTGCAATGCATGAAGAAATAAGTGTGTACACATATCAAATTCATAATGCCAATAAAAAATCATCCAATGTTCTTCACATGTTTATGTAATGGAAATGTATGTTGTGTGCACCAGTAGACATGTTGGTTCTTGTTCATAGCAAAATAGTCCCTAAGAGCTGAAGACTGGTAACGCTTAGATCAAATATCCATCAGTGGTAGGACAGACACCATAATTTCAGGGCATTGATCCAATAGAATACTGCATAGGGAAACCGAGGGAGAGAACATCTGAGACAGCAGTCTGAGGATTCATACAGCTGACATTCGTAAGCAAAGAATCCATTCATAGGAACCCTTGAAACTGGTAAAGCTTGCCCAAGGTATCCACGGTTAGAGTGGTTACTCTGGTTGTGGGAGAGGGAAGAAAAGAACACATATCCTGGAGGAAGGGTGTAGAGTGGCTTGAGAAGAGCTCCCAATATTCTGGTTCCCAATGTGGGAATTCCACAAGTACGGTTACTTTGTGACTATCTATTTAGCTATGTGATAGTTACATGTGTTATGGTTTATTAGATGCATTCTATGTGTCAGTAAAGTGTTACTTTGAAAAACAGTTACCACAAAAGATTTGTTTGAAACAAATATCAGTTAGGAAAGGATCTTAGTGAGAAGACAGAGAAAGAGGCCATTTTCATTAATAAAAAAATCCCAGAGACAAAGAAAACAACAACAACAACAACAATAACAACAACCCCCAACCCCAAACAAACAAAAAACAAAACACTAAAAACCAAACCCAAAACCCAACCATCCAAACCAAACAACAACAAAAGACCCTCAAAGTAAAAGTCATGTATTTTGTGTTTAGCAGTATTACTTTTTAATTGCCAGAAAACTCAGTGTTGTATTTCTTGACCAATTTTCATGCAAAGTAATGAACTTAACATCTGTGTATGGCACACAAAGATACAGAAAAACAAAATTTCCTGGGAGGGTGTGTGGGGGTTGAAAAACGGTGGCGCAAACATATAATTCCCTGCACTTGAGAGGTAGGGGCAGGAGGATCAGAGGTTCAAGGTCACTTCCGGTTACATGCAGTGCTAGAATTGGAAGACAGATGTGAGACCTTGTCTCAACAACCAGAACCACAACCACAACCACTACAACAATTAACCAGCTAAGTAAGTGGTAGGCAGAGAAACTTGATATGTACAAAATAGAACCAGCAGAAACCCTGAGCACACTTTTTTCTTTTTACTGCCCATTACATTATATGTGTTTGAGCCTTTGAACGTCTACTTTTAAATAAACTTGACTATTTTTGTTAAACTAGCTTTAAAAAGAAAGAGGTGTCCCTTTTATCTTATGTGTAAGAATGTTTGCCTGTATGTATTTGCACCGCCACCAGCAGGCAGTTCCACCAGAGGCCACAAGAGGGTGTTTGCTTCCTTGTATTTGGAGTTGGAGAGCCTTGTACGCTGCCTTGTGGATTCTGGAAACTGAATTAGGATCCTCTGCAAGACAAGCCGGTGCTCTTAACTGCCAAGCCATCTCTCCAGCCCCAGACCTGAATATTTTATAAGGAATTCAACATTTAAAGCATCTTCCTGGTATTCGCAAAGCATCTCTAAGTCCCAGCAGTTGAGACGTTGGAGCGTAGGATCTGCAGCTAAAAGCTACCCTCAGCCTTGAGCTGTAGGCTCGTCCAAGATACATGAGGCCCTATGGATACATGAGATGCTATCTCAAAACAAACAAACAAACAAACAAACAAACAAACAAACAAACACAAACAACCCCACCAGGTTGGCATCCCATGGTGGGTGTCTCTGAGCACTTCACTCTTCCTCCAGAGCGATCCTCTGACATCTGGAAGTGTCTCAGGTTTTTACATGTTGCGGCTTTGTCTCATTTCACTAAGCCTTCAGCAGGGACTCATCTCTGCATGGCTAGGCTGCCTTGATTCCAAGAGCCCTGCACTTCCATACTTCTGGAGAGATGGCTCAGCGGTTCAGAGCACCCGACTGCTCTTCCAGAGGTCATGAGTTCAATTCCCAGCAACCACATGGTGGCTCACAGCCATCTATAAAGAGATCTGATGCCCTCTTCTGGTGTATCTGAAGACAGCTACAGTGTACTTGTATATAATAAATGAATAAATCTTTAGAAAACTAGCCTAACTCCCCAGCATTTTCCTTACATCTATAAAGAGCTTCTGGTCCCTGCTGCCAGAGATGAAACATAAGTGGGGTTGTTTTTTTCTTCCAGAAACTTGGCCCCTTATTGGGTATTAGCTCATTAATTTGCCCTAGCAACCTACCCATGAACTAAATGATTATATTTATTTAGCTTGCTCTCATCTACCCAAGACTTGGTGCATTAAATAGGAAACAAACCTTGGCTCTGCGCACAGTTCTTGTAGTACAGATCTTTTACTTACTTGGTTAGAGTTACACCTAGCTATTTTATATTATTTGTGGCTATAGTGAAAGCTGTTGTTTCCCTGATTTCTTTCTCTGTCCATTTATCATTTGTATAAAGGAGGGCTAAATATTTATTAGAGTTAATTTTATATCTGCCATGTTGCCAAAGTTGTTTATCAGTTGTAGGAGTTCTCTGGTAGATTTTTGGAGACCACTTATGTATACTATCATATTGTCCTTGAATAATGATATCTTGATTTCTTCTTTTCCAATTTCTATTCTCTTGATCTTCTTTTGTTGTCTTATTGCTCTTGCTAGAACTTTAAGAACAATATTGAGTAGATACAGAGAATGGCAGCCTTGTTTTACCTGGGTTTTAATGGAATTGCTTTAAGTTTCTCTCCATTTAATTTGATGTTGCCTATTGACTTGATGTGCATTGTGTGGCTTAGATATCAGGGTAACTGTTGCCTCATATAGTGTATTTGGTAGTGTTCCTTCTGTTTCTAGTTTGTGGACTGGTTTGAGGAGTATTGGTATTAGCCTTTCTTTGAAGGTCTGGTAGAATTTGGCACTAAAACCATCTGGCTCTGGGCTTTTTTTGATTGGGAGACTTTTAAAACTGTTTCTATTTGCTTAGGGGTTATGGGACTGTTTTGATAGTTTACCTATTCTTGATTTAAGTTTTGTATAGTATCTGTCTAGAAATTCAGCATTTGGTTTAGATTTTCCAGTTTGTAGAGTATAGACTTTGAAGTAAGAGCTATTATCTTCCCCAGTTTCTATTGTTATGTCTCCATTTTTATTTCTGATTTTTTATCTGTGTCTTTTATTAGTTTTGCTAAGGGTTTGTCTATCTTGTTGATTTTCTCAAAGAACCAGCTCTCATTTGTTAATTCTTTGTATTGTTCTCTTTGTTTCTATTTGATTGATTTCAGCCCTGAGTTTGACTATTGTTGTGTAATTAAAAAAATACTACCTCCTTCCCGGGGAGCTCAGTCTCCCAATTCAAAACCATCTCCCAAATCAAGAAATTCAGGAGCTGCTGGGCACACTCCACTGGCCCCTCTCGCTAGCTTCCCCCAAGCTGCAACAACTGTCCTGGCTGCTCTCTTTCTCTTTGCCTTCAGTGGAAGAAAAACACTAGACAGTTTTATTATTTTAAAACTAGCCAGATAACACAAATGCCGAGCCAACAATTTCCCCTGCCCTAAATTTATCACCCCTAACCTACTTCAGCCATCTGCAGGTGGCAGAGGCTGTCCTTTCAGTAGCCCTAAGATCTTTATGGTTGTTGCATCCTACTCATTCCAAAGTCTGGTCTGAAGCCCCTCCTCTCTCCCGGTGTCTCTCTTTCCTCCTCCTGGGACCTGGAAGTTCCACCTTTTTCCTTTTGCCCAGCAGTTGGCTTTGCCATTTTTATTGATACAATGAAGAACCAATTAGGAATCAGCACCTCCCCCATAATTTCCGCTGTTTACTCCTCTTGAGTGTGTTTGCTTTGTTTGTTTGTTTGTTGTTCTAGAGCTTTCAGGTGTCCTGTTGGTTGTTAGTATGAGATCTCTCAATTTCTTTATGCTGGCACTTAGTGCTATAACTTTTCCATTTAGCATTGCTTTTATTTGTATTCCATATGGTTAGGTATGTTGTGCCTTCATATACATTGAATTCTATAAAATCTTTAATTTCTTTATTTCTTTCCTGGACCATCTAGTAGAGAGTTATACAGTTTCACAGTATGTGGGCTTTCTATTGTTATTGAAGTCTAGTCTATTGATGTGGTGATCTGATAGAAAAAAGGTTATTTCAATCCCTCTTGTTTTGTTCAGGCTTGCTTTGTGTCCATATATATGGTCAGTTTTGAAGAAGGTTCCATGACCTGCTGAGAAGAAAGTATATTCTTTTGTTTTAGGGTGAAAGGTTCTATAGATATCTGTTAAACCCATTTGGTTTCACTGTTACTCTGTTTTGATGACCTGTCCATTGAAGTCTACCACTATTACTATGTGGGGTTCAATGTGTGACTTGAGGTTCAGTAAAGTTTTTTTTTTTTTTTTTTTGAAACGTGCCTTTGGGCATAGATGTTCAGAATGAGATGTCATTTGGTAGGTTTTTTCTTTTGAGGGTATATGAAGTGTCCTGCCCCATCTTTTTTGATAAGTTTTGGTTGAAAGTCTATTTTATTAGCTATTAGAATGACTTCTCCAGCTTGTTTCTTGGATCTATTTGCTTGGAAAACATTTTTCCATCTCTTTACTCTGAGGTAGTGTCTATCATTGTTGCTGAAGTGTGTTTCTTTTCTTTTCTTAAAGATTTATTTATTTATTTTATATGAGTACACTGTCGCTGTCTTCAGACACACCAGAAGAGGGCATCAGATCTTATTACAAATGGCTGTGAGCCACCATGTGGTTGCTAGGAATTGAACTCAGGACCTCGGAAGAGCAGTCAGTGCTCTCAACCACTGAGCCATCTCTCCAGCCCCTGAAGTGTGTTTCTTGTATGCAGCAGAATGATGGATTCTGTTTATATATCCAGTCTGATAGCCTGTGTGCCTTTTTCTTGTGAATTGAGCCTGTTATGTTGAGAGATTAATGACAAATGATTGTTAGTTCTTGTTATTTTTTGATGTTGAGCTGTTACTTAATGTGTATGAATCTCTTGGTTTTCTTGTGAGTTGATTAATTTTGTGTGTTTTCTTCGTTTAGTTACCCTTTTTTTGTGTTGGAGTTTTTTCCTTCTGTCATTCTCTGTAGAGCTGGATTAGTTGAAAGATATTGTTTAAATTTAGTTTTGTCATGGAATATGGTTTCTCCATCTATAAATGAAAAAAAGTTTTGTTGATATAGTAGTCTGGACTGGACATAAAATGGTTTCTTAGGTCTATAAGACATCTACCAGGATCCTCTGGCTTTTAGTATCTCTGTTGAGAAGTCAGGTTTAATTCTGATAGGTCTCGCCTTTATATGTTACTGGCCTTTTTCCTTGCAACTTTTTAATATTCTTTTCTTTGTTCTGTACATTTAGCATTTAATTATTATATGGTAGGAGGATTTTCTTTTCTGTTCCAATCTATTTGGTGTTCTGTAGGCTTCTTGTATGTTTATAGCCATCCCTTCTTTAGGCTAGAGAAGTTTCCTTCAATAATTTTGTTTCTTGCTCTTTGAACTGGGAATCTTCACCTCTTCTATTTCTATTATTCTTAATTTTGGTCTTTTCATAGTGTTCTAAATTTCTTGGATGTTTTGACTTGGGAAATTTTTACATTTGGCATTTTCTTTTGATTGATGTATCCATTTCTATGGTATCTTCTATGCCTGAGATTCTCTTCCATCTCTTTTATTCTGTTGATGATGCTTGCATTTGTCATTCCTGTTTTCTTTCCTAGGTTTTCCATCTCTAGGTTTGCTTCCATTTATATTTTCTTTATTGTTTTATTTTCATTTTTAAATCCGTCCATTTCATTAATTTCTTTCACTGGTTTGATTGTATTTTCCTGTATTTCTTTAGAGACTTATTTGTTTTCCTTTTAAGAGCTTCTACCTCTTTGATTGTGTTTCCTATGTTTCTTTAAAATTATTTATATTCTTTAAAGGCCTCTATCATCTTCAAGAAATGGATTTAAGGTGTGTTAGGGATATCCAGAGCTTGCTGTAGTAGAAGAGCTGGTTCTGATTGTCAGGGGGATTATATTGGTTTCTGTTGATTATGTTCTTGTGCTTGCCTTTTATCTAGTTGTCTCTGGTGTTGGTTGAAAGTTAGTGTCCCATCTTGGAGTAGGCCTCCTTGGTGCAGGTAGATCTCTATGTCTCAGGTTAGAGCTAGCCTCTTGGGAGACAGGCAGAGTGGTGGGTGCTGTGCACTGCTGTGATCTTACTGGTGCAGGGGCAGATTGAAGGAAGATGGAGCTCAGGCTGGGGGACAGAGCCCACCACTGCTAGGCTTGTTGGGGTCCCTGCAGGCAGTGGTATTGGGGTGGGAGGTTATTGGGGATGGGGGATGTCTCACCTGTGTGTATCAGGTTAAAGCTGCTTCTTTGGGGGGGCAGGTACAGCTGTGGTTTGGGGTGTGGTGCACTGGTCTGCGATTGCTGCTATGCAGGCGTGGAATGGAAGGGCTATTGTTATTTCTTTAATTCCATTGATTTCAAAATATTTTTCCTTTTGGTATATTTGTACAGAGTCCATTTTTATAAGTTTATTGTTATGCATGTATAGGGTTTTGAAAGAACTTATTAATTGTAATGCTTTTATTAGAGAATGTCTTAAGACTTTCTAAACCCAGTGTCATACCATGTGTGACTATAGCTTTACTTTTTTTTTTTTTTACAGTGTAGGTATCTTGAACTCAGTAAATATTTTGATTGAGCTCTGTAGAACAGGAGGACGTGCCTAGTGGTTTGTAAAGGGCTTCCAAGGCAGAGAGAATTTGTAGCCAAGCTTTGCCTGGCTATCATTAAGTCACAAACAACTTCCTTTCATGTCTGTATATTAGCTAAGGAGCCTGTCATATTGCCAATTCTCTGCCTGCCTAGAGCTTTTTGTGGTTAGCCCTATGGGGGGATCAGATATTTATTCCATACCTCGATGACAAAGAAACTGTGATCTTTTTCTGTGGACTGTCTCCACCCCCCTTCAAATGTACGATCATATTTTCAAGCAATTGCTTTTACATTCAACCTCAACACTTGCTGCCCAATTCTCAGAAGTTCCATTGCCAGCAGCCTGGATGTGGTGGGAATGCTGATTTAGCTCATAGGCTACATTGAACCCCCATCACCATGGTAACCAGCAGACAGACCTGGAGAGATGCAAGGCTTTTGCAGAGGAACTGTGGCAATCCAATAACAAATCAAAGAGAAGCGTTTCAGGGAGTATTTTCTATTATCACACGTTTGTCCTCACTGCCAACTGGGATGCAAAGGAAGTGGCACCAACAACACTGGCATGTTTAGGTCACCAAATCCTGTAAACTCTCTGAAATGTTTTGTGAACTCCACAGAGCCTGCTGCCTGCAGTCTATTGAAATAGAGTCCTGCACTGACCTTTTCCTTGGAGTTACCATCAAGTCCTTAGTAGTGAAAACAAAAAATGCTGGGGGGCTTAAGGTATTTTACGGCAGCCAGGCAATTAAAAACAGTCCCACATCTGGGAGTTGGAGAACACACAGCAATGCTAGCCCTGACATCCTGAAGAAATTGGTCAATTCTCTCTCTCTCTCTCTCTCTCTCTCTCTCTCTCTCTCTTCAATGTAACTGAACTTCAGTAATCTTCAGTGCAAATACAGTACAGATGATTGTCTTATGTACAAATCTATAAATGACATTACAGAGCAGCAGGCTTGTGGTAACAACTACTTTTTGTTTCTTTATGAAGGCATTGCTCAAGGGTGAGAGGGCCATCACTGACAATCTACTAATAATTTGCAGGGACATTTGTGGTAGGAATTTTTCTGGCTGTTAAAGGGTGCTGAGATCAAGGTTGCTGAATTCTAAAGCCAAGGATGAGGTGATATTCAAAGACCTGTCGTCACATGAATAAAATTCCTGTTGTCTTTGTTAAGAGGGTGGCTATGACCTCCTTGCAGCCAGGAGTGAGCTACACAGGCGCCCGCATTAGTAGAGATCTTTTAACATATCTCTTCTGCATTAGTTCATATTTCTGAGTGGCATATGCTGGAGGCTGGCCTGCCTCACCTTTGTTTGATTAAAACATTTGTCAAGGTCACCACTAACTCGTTGTTAAATATTGATTTAATATTTGACTTAATGTAATTTTAGTCCTTCCACTGCTTAAGGTACATAGGTATTCCCTGTGAGCCAGGTGGATGGAAGATCAATACATGGAACTCGGTTCTTGCTGAAGCTGGGTTGGGCTGCTTTCCTGCTTGTTTATTACCATTATTATTTTTTTTTCCTGCAGATGTCCATGTAGTCAGGATAATGACCTGCTAGCTCTCCTATTTGCCGTCTACAAAACCAAATGCTCACCACTTCCTGAATATTTCTGACTTACTTGGTGGTCAATGTCTCTGGGTTCTGGGGCATAGGTTCCTTGGTTAGGGAAATATAGATCAAGCACACTTAAAAAAACCAAAAAAGCAGACAAGAGAAGGTCTTCCAGCGTCCTGCCAGCAAAGACAGCATTGAATGGATCCATTACAGGTCTACACTTGAAATGAGCCCAAGACCACTTCCACGTAATTTGCACTCTCATTTTATTGGTGGCATAACAGGATTCAAAAAGGACTTCAAACTACTAGTGGGGGAAACCAGAGTTCTGTTCTAAAAACTCTCTTTTTCTTGTATTTATCAAACTCTAATGCATTGGTTCTGAAAATCTGGGGGCAAAAACCGGGATTTTGGGGATTATACTCATTAAAAAATCATGAAATAATTTATCTTAGTGGAGACTGAATGGAGATTCTACTTAGTGTGGCCACATGGCTGGACCTTTCCACTTGGCTCCCCTAATTACAGGCAATACTGGCCCTAAACCAGAATGACGTTTTGAGACCATAATTCCTAGAGTTGGTATATGGTCTTTTCTTGCTTGGCTATCAGTTAAAACCAGAGCTTTGAAAAGGGTTATCTTTTGCATTGTATTAAAGAAAAGCTTCCATGGATTCAGGAAACATTTGAAGAAAAGGCCCACGGGTGGAGAGAGAGAGAGAGGGGGGGGATTAACCTTGGCAAACATGATATATCAAGCTGTATCCAAAGCTGTGAGTACCCCAAAAGTTTATGCTCCTAAAATACATTTCCTTATCTGTTTGTGTTGAGTTGCTTAGAACTGCGTTCACCAGCCCAG
Organism: Rattus rattus; assembly: GCF_011064425.1. Taxonomy (NCBI): domain Eukaryota; kingdom Metazoa; phylum Chordata; class Mammalia; order Rodentia; family Muridae; genus Rattus; species Rattus rattus. The sequence goes on along the minus strand of NC_046168.1, from coordinate 75,596,750 downwards.
TTTCGGTTTGATGCAAGCTGACTTGCATTTGAGAAATACCAGGCTCTTGATGGGTGTAGCATCTAGTGTCCATCAAAACTTCCTGTAACATTTCTCAATTGTGTTAGAAGGGCTAGGTAGAGGTGGCAGAGTGGCAGAATCAACCATCCCAGCTGTTTCTGCAGGCTGTTGAAGGAAGATCAGAGCTTCAGGCCAGCCTGGTCTTAAGCACAGCAAGGTCTACTCAAAAATTCTAAAAAATAAAATAAAACCATTATAGTGTGCTTGAAGTGAGGTTCAGTGAGATCGCTCCTTCAGTTTATAGTTGTAACATGAGATCAGAGCATCAATAGTAAGACATATTTACATCCAAAGTCCTACCATAATGCTAGCACTTTGGTCAGTACAAAGTCCTACCATAATGACACTTTGGTCCCAGTATGGACTGGAATTTTTTTAATAATTATTTTATTTATTTACATCTCACATGTTGCCCACCTCTCCATACCCCTTGAAGAGTTCTTTCCCCTCCACTTCCTCTGAGAGGGTGCCCTCCTTTCCACATCCCCACCCTGGGGCATCAAGTCTCTACAAGATTAGTACATCCTCTCCCCTGAGGCCAGACAAGGCAGTGCTCTGCTACTTAACTGCTGGAGGCCTAGGGACCAGTCAGTGTATGAATTCGGATCTCCAGGGTAATGGGTCTCTTGGTGGTGAAGCCTTGTAGCACGAATGGTGCAAATGGAAACTTGATTTTGAAGTTGTGGGATTGTTTGACAGCAGTCATTGGCTTTTGTCTGCACTTTTCTCTTCCACCTTCATGATCCAGATGGAATGCTCACCAGCATGGTGCCGGGCACCTGTGTCATGACAGCACTGTGTGATGGTGTCGGGCATGGTCAGGTCCCACGAGGCCACATTGTATGTGCCACTGTGGAAGTCTCATAGTGAGGCTAGATGCAGAGTTCTTCACCTGTAGGTGATGACGCTCAAACATCTGCCAGCCGAAAACTGTTTCCCCTGATGACTTCTTCATCATCTTAGCTGCAACACACGACCCTACCAGAGGCGGGTGGGGAGGAAGTGTGCATCGGAACAGGAGGAGCGTGGTCTTTGGGGCAGGCAGGCAGTCCCCATAATATGCCTGAGGACTTCATGGTGCTCCATCTGCATTTGCACGCGCACACCCATGAAAAGAAGGCAGTCCAATAGTTCTTGAACAGGAAGGGCTGAGAGTGGGCATGATAGAGGTGGGCAATTTAAAGCATGAAATTGCCCAAAACTTAAAAATTAGTCTCATACCCATGTGAAATTTTCAAAACAAAAAAAGAGTACAGGGTTGAAATGCAGATTTGGTCACTGGAGGAATAACACTACAGGTGACCCAGACTGTGACTGGCCTCCCATCATTTGTGCTGGTTAGCTGAGATCATCCTCACATTTCCACTGTAGTGAACTCCTGGTCTCCTTTTCTCACACTGGGCAGTATGCTTGGCAATATCTCTGTTGTCAGGCTACAAGGTAGAAATGCCTGGCGCTTTCAGTGCATGCAGGACAGAAGTACAGTTACTGACATCCATCAATGTAATTTATTTTTATACCCACATCTTCTAAATTCAATAAAGGTGTTTGTAGTCTTGGAAGTACTCAGGACCATCATTAGAAAATAGAAGTTGAAACTAAGCAAAATTAATGAAATGAACTAAAACCAACACAACACATGAATCAAACCTTTTTGTCTTGAAAAATGAGTTACAGTGAGGCCCAGAGATCAAATGTCAAAAAAAGGGCCTTTTTCTGTATCTCTGCCTCCTAAAGGCGGTTCTCAACCTTAGAATGGTGCGAACCTTTAATATAGTTCCTCATGGTGTAGGACCCCCAAACCATGAAATTAATTCATCACTACTTCATAACTGTAATTTTGCTTCTGAATTGTAATGCAAATATCTGATATGCAAGATATTTGATATGCAACCCCCAAAGAGGTTGCTGCCCACGGTTGAGAACTGCTGTGGTAGTGGAAACAGATGAAATCGCCTTTGCTTCTTTGGACGTTTTCTCTTGTATAAGACAGACCTCCCTAGATACTGCAGTTCTGTGCAATTAAATGAACTCAAGCATGTAATTGACATAGGAAGCTTTGAAATATGAAGGAGTATTAGATATTGATGGTTTTTTTACCTCTTTTTATGTCTTGATGTAGTGTGTGTACCCAGAAACCAAACATCTGTAAGAAGGATTAGATTATCAGATTAGAGACAGTCTATAGGTGTAAGTTCATAGAGGAAAAATACATACTTTTTCCTCTTAGACAAAAGGCAGATGCTTTCTGAAGGTGGAATCTCTTTCTGTGACTGTGAGCATTTTCATTTTGAAATCTTTTAGTACTACATGAGGTACCTGGGCCTGGAGTGTAAAAGATTAAAAAACACCTTGGGGAACCAATTCCCTCTAAAATCCTCGCCCCCTCCCACCTCCGAGAGAGAGAGAGAGAGAGAGAGAGAGAGAGAGAGAGAGAGTCAGTCTATAAGCTCTGATCTACCTAATGAATAACCCACGTGTCCCGCCCCCCACTGCCCCTCCCCTCCAAGTTCCAGAGCTCGCTGACAGATAGGTGGTGATTAAAAATTTCTCTCATGCCTGGGCTCTGTGCCCTTTTTGTCACCAGCAGTTGAGTATCAAAGCTTTAGTGTCTATGTTCTTTGAAGACTAAGCAGGTTGGACATGCAAATTTAGATGAAAACAAATACCCCTCATGTTAGCTTGCTTTTTGGCAAAGGTATTAAAACTCATCTCGCTGATGGAAACAAAAGCCCTCGCTCCATCTTCATGAATTTCAAAATGAGGGGGAGGAACAGTGCGATTGCTGGCAGGAGATTTTTCTGTATAGCCTTTCTCAGTTGAGTTGGTTAGTTTCTTGCTAGAATCCTCTTGCTTTAGCTCTGATAATAATACCTCTCTCCCAGGCACAGATTTGCCTGGAGATCTACAATGCACTGGGGGGCTTTGAAGCACAAAGAGAGGGACTGAGTGTAGAGAGTACAGCCGTGGCATTTTTCTGAACTTAAGACGGATGAGAATCAATAGCTGTATTGCCCTAGTACCTTTGGTTACAACTGTGGTTAGTGCGAGGAAAGCACGCGGGCAGTGAGGTGCTTTATGGATCCTCTGGCTTTAAATTAAGTGGAGCCTTAAGGAAGACAGATTTTTGTCTTCAAGGGACTGGTTTGAAAATCTCAGTTCAGGGAGAACAGTGCATCGCCAACTTCTAAAGAATGTGTTGAGCATGATTTCTGATGTCAGAGAGAGTCTTGATATTGGCTGTTCGAAGGCAGGAGGTTTTCTGGAAGCTGGGGGACAGCGGGGTTGCTAAGCGTGCACCCCATGTAACTCTAAGATACCTATGTTTTGTCCCAATTGTGTCCAGTTTAAAAAAAGACAACACTAGAGAGCAGAAGCAAGACGGTTCTCTGTGAGTTGAAGGCAGCCTGGTCTATGTGAGAGTTCCAGGGCCAGACAAAATTACATAGAGAGACCCTGTCTCAAACAAAGCACAACAAAACAAAACAAAACAAAACAAAACTCAAAAAAGAGAGGCTGGGAGATGGCTTGCTTGGTAAAGTGCTTGCTGCACAGAGATCCTCCCCAGCATCCCATGTAAGAAGCCAGACGTGGGACACACTTATTAATTAATTTGAGGTAGGGGACAGAGACGGACTGCATGAATGCACACATGCATACCTTCATACACACACACACACACACACACACACACACACACACACACACACACGCACGCACAGAGAGAGAGAGACACACACACACACACAGACAGACACACACAGACACAGACAGACACACAGACATACACATATATACCAATGCATATACACACACACACATACACACATACACAGACAGACAGACAGACAGACAGACACACACACACACACAGCAAAAGAAGACCAGGGAGCACTATTAAGAGGGAATGTCCTATCCTAGCAGACGTTGCCTGTAGGAAAAGTGACTTGGGAGAGTTAAGTCAACTTGGTGGACTTCTCACCAATGTAGTCACCTAGGATCAGCACCGGGGTCTGGGTATATGGTTTAACACCTCTGCTGTGACTCTACTGAAAGGTGTGTCACCTTTGAACAGGAAGTCTGCATTTGCCTTTCTTGGCACTAGACCCCTCTGGGTCTAAAGGAAAAGATTTATTGTGGAGGGATGGAGAACATGTCTGGGTAACATGCTGTTGCTACTTTCTACTACAAGTTTTCAATTACTCTGGTACAAATTTCAGATGGCACACTGTTGCTGTAAAGGCTACACTGAAAATGTGAAATGCCCAAAATCCAAATACTTTTGGGGTGCTAGTCAGTGCCATAGGGAAGAGGTTGATGCTAATGCTAGGTGACAAGCATAGGCAAACACATTTTCTAAAGTGATACTTTCAGTCTATGTAGGATGCAAAATGAATCTTTGAGTTCTCTAACCAAGACATCTCAGGTGTGTTTGTGAATTTCAATGTCTGAAAAGTACTAATCCAAACACTGCCACTCCCAATGCTTTAAGCTGCGAGGTGCAGCCGTGTATCCACGTAGTCCATGGCAACCGTTTATGGTTGTCTTCAGATGAATGGTGGCTTGCTTCAGCAGGTGTTGTATTTCTTTCCATTCTTGGTTTGTCACATTTTAATAATTAGAAAACACAGCGCCTCTGGAGGCTCAAGGACTTGGTGACTTGTCTTCAAAATAGGGATGGGTTGTTAACTCCTGACTAATGTAGGACACCTATCTCCTGTGAAGGGAAAACATAGATTTCAATTTAGGTGAACAAAGTTTGCTTCTGCATGGCAGTTCTCAGTTAACTTCAGCTTTCTTCTAGCCTTCAGGCATGCCCAGCCTGGGGCTCATAGACTCCATGCAGCCAAAGAATTACCTATGCATAAAGTGTCAAAACATAAAATGTTAAAGTTTCTCCAAAACATGGTGGGATTTTCTTTAGTATATTTTTTAATTTTTCATTCCTTTTTTCTTTTTGACAACGGGTAATGAGGTTTCTAGACTGAGCTCTGTTTGGTCATAATATCATGTCACAAATGCCAAAAGCGGTTAGACATGCTGTTCAATCAGTAGGCTTATGTTGGAGACTTGTTAAAGATCCCTCTGAATTCCCAAATGTTCCATACCATGTAGTGAAAAGTAACTAAAGGGTTTAATGAGTTCTGCCTCAGGACAAACAATGGTACATCAGCAGAGACTCATCTAGGAGAGATGGTTCAAATTCTGGCTCTGCTGGCTGAGCTGTGTGATTTAGGAAAATAATTTTATTATGTTAAGGCTTAGTTTTGTTTCCTCAACATGCAAATGAGGGTGAGAATGCTATCTTTTAGGTCAAGTCATATTAACGGAAATAACACAATTTTATTTGAACAGATTATGTACTTACTACATTTATAAATTTAATTATTATGGTTTGAACGGTATTGTTCCCTATAGATTCACGGTTTGAATGCTTGGGCCATAGGGAGTGACACTAGGGAGGTGTGGCCTCATTAGAGTAGGTGGGTATTGTTGGAGGAAGTATATACTGTGGAGGCAGGCTTTGAAGTCATATACATGGGAACCCTGGTACCACGGAAGCTCCTGGAAAAGGGCGATGAATCTTCCTGGTTGCTACCCACGGAGAGCTCGAGGCAGCACCCCATGAGCAAACTTGAGCTCGACCACAGGTAAGACCAACTTTTCTGCTGCAAGTTTACCTGCCTGGTGAACTCAGGACACAGAGGAAAATTCCTCTGGGACCGGGCACTTCCCGTGGTTAGCGGAGTCCCAAAGGCATGGATTCCTGCCGCAGCAGCTCTCTGCTCCCAGACCCCTGGGAGAGACCTCCACCGCCTGCAGGTGGGCACTCCTGAGACTGCAGAGCAGAAGAGACCACCAACGCTGCCCCCCCTGCCCACATCCCTGGCCCAAGAGGAAACTGTCACGACCTCTGGGTTCCCGTAGGGAGAGGAGGCCCAGGAGCAGCAGGTCCGCCATGCTCTGAGACACTGCGAACCTGGAAGGGACCGACCAGATAAACAGTTCTCTGCACCCCAAATCCGTGGGGAGGGAGAGCTAAACTTTCAGAGAGGGCAGACATGCCTGGGAAACTAGAAGAGACTGCACTCTGCACATTACTGATTCAGAGGAAAACACCAGCATATCTGAACCCTGGTGCAGGCTCTCCCGGAAAAGGCTGCATAGTCTTCTGGTTGCTACCTCCAGGGGGGAGCTCATAAGCACCACCACGCAGCAAACTTGAGCCTGGGACCACAGGTAGACCAACTTTTCTGCTCCAAGCAACCTGCCTCAGAACTCAAGGCGCGAGGGGCCCACAGGGAACAACTGAAGAACTGTAGATAGGAAAAAACTACTTGACCAAAGAAACACTCTGTTCCTCATAACTGGCTGAAAGAAAACAGGAAAACAGGTCTACAGCACCTGACACACAGGCTTATAGGACAGTCTAGCCATTGTCAGAAATAGAAGAACAAAAGTAACACTAGAGATAACTACGGCTAGAGGCAAGCAGGAACCCAAGCAACAGAACCAAGACTACATGGCATCAGGGGAGCCCAATTCTCCCACCAAAGCAAACACGGAATATCCAAACACACCAGAAAAGGCATCTAATTTCTAAAATCATATTTGATCATGATGATGGAGGACTTCAAGAAAAGATGAAGAACCCTTTAGAAACACAGGAAAACATTATAAACAAGAAGCCTACAGGGAGGAATCAAAAATCCCTGAAAGAATTTCCAGGAAACATAAATAAACAATAGAAGCCCCAGAGAGAGTCACAAAAATCCCCAGAAAATTCCAGGAAAACACAATCAAACAGTTGAAGGAATAAAATGAAATAGAAGCAATCAAGAAAGAACACATGGAACAACCCTGGATAGGCAAAAACCAAAGGAGAGACAAGGAGCCAGATAATGAAGCTTCCCTAACAGAATACAAAGATAGAAGAGAGAACGTCAGGAGCAGAAGAGGCCATAGGAAATCACACCGACTAATAGGTCACAAGAATGTAAAACAAGAAAACTACTGGTCCAAAACATAAGCAGGAAATCCAGGACTAAAGAGAAGATCAAACCTAAGGATAATAGGTATAGGAAAGAGAGTGAAGACTCCCAGCTCAAAGGATCTGTAAATATCTTCAACAAAATCAGAAGAAAACTTCCCTAACCTACAGAAGAGGAGATATATAAGCATACAAGAAGCCTCAGAACTCAAATAGATTGGACCAGAAAGAAACTCTCCTGTCAGTATAATAGTCAAAACATCAAAGGCACAAAATAAAGAAAGAATATTAAAAAGGTAAGGAAAAAAGGTCAAGGCACATAAAGGCAGACCTATCAGAATCACACCAGATTTTACAGAGACTATGAAACCAGAAGATCCCACAGATGTCACAGACCCTAAGAGAACACAATGCCACCCAGGTTACTTTTTCACATCCTGTGAAATCCCCTAATTAACATAGATGAAGAAACCAGATATTCCATTACAAAACCAAATTTACACAATATCTTTCTACAAATCCAGCACTACAAAGGATAATAAATGGTAAAGCCCAACATAAGGAGGCAAG